>NW_022990812.1:0-105000 GCF_902827175.1 Gymnodraco acuticeps
GCGGTTGTGAGGCCGGTTGGATGTACTGCCAAATTCTCTGAAACGCCTTTGGAGACGGCTTATGGTAGAGAAATGAACATTCAATTCACGGGCAACAGCTCTGGTGGACATTCCTGCTGTCAGCATGCCAATTGCACGCTCCCTCAAAACTTGCGACATCTGTGGCATTGTGCTGTGTGATAACACTGAACATTTTAGAGTGGCCTTTTATTGTGGCCAGCCTAAGGCACACCTGTGCAATAATCATGCTGTCTAATCAGCATCAGTAGTAATAAGGATGCTGTTTCAATCACATTAGTATGCATGAAAAGTGATAGGTGGGCCCGCCCACAATTATGCTAATGAGCTAAGTCCCGCCTCCCTTTGTTCGTGATCCTTTGATGTGAGGGGTACAATTATGCTAATGAGCTAAGTCCCGCCTCCCTTTGTTCGAGATCCTTTGATGTGAGGGGTGAGGTGTCATCACACGTAGGTGTGAAATGCCCCCCTGTGTAGCGCCTTTGTTGTCTAATCCTTTGATGTGAGGGTTGAGGTGTTATAACAGGTAGGTGTGAAATGCCCCCCTGTGTAGCGCCTTTGTTATCTAATCCTTTGATGTGAGGGTTGAGGTGTTATAACAGGTAGGTGTGAAATGCCCCCCTGTGTGGCGCCTTTGTTGTCTAATCCTTTGATGTGAGGGTTGAGGTGTTATAACAGGTAGGTGTGATTTCACACCGGTGTGTTATAAGCCTCTGATGTTAATCTAGGTGTTGATTAAGGCAGTCTCTTTGAAGTTATGCGTGAGACTGTCTGGCCCCTGTCCCCTCACAGCCCTTTGTTGTCTAATCTAATTAGCCTTTGATGTCTGTCCTTTGATGTGAGGGTTGAGGTGTTATAACAGGCAGGTGTGATTTCACACCGGTGTGTTATAAGCCTCTGATGTTAATCTAGGTGTCTCTTTGAAGATATGCGTGAGACTGTCTAGCCCCTGCCCCCTCACAGCCCAGGCCTCTCCCCCTTTATCCACCCCTTCCTGTCACACGATATGAGGCCAGAAGATAGTGGGGGGTGGAATTAGGTGAAAAAAGAAATCCATGCAGACATGCAAAAATGCATAGAGGAGGTATGGTGCTGGCTCATTAGCCCTCTCACTCTTCTTAGAATGATCCCGTGCCATTTTTAAAGTTGAACTCCTATCCCCTTATAAACCAAAATAACAATAGCCCTTAATTAACACTAATCATTTAAAAAAACCTTACATCTAATTTAGAGAGGACAACTAAAAGTGTAAGGTGACTGTTTTAAACTAATTCCACCACATATATATCTTATTTTAACCTTATAATGTATTTACTTTAAAGAGTCCTCTCCTGCTGATATTCAGGTATGTGTCTGCATATGGTATCTCTGCTTTAAAGAGTCCTTTGTCCAGGTGATTAACGATGCTTATTTTGTCCCCCCACAGAGTGAAACTCTGCCCTTGCATTGATCTTCAGTAGACAAAGCCTTGTATGTTTGTAAATGAATATTTTAATTTACCCTCACACTGTTTGATTCTATGTATTTTAAGTGTTTTACAGCTTTTCTTTGTTCACAAGCCCTACAACTAAAGAGAACATCCTTAGTTATCCCTATAAAAACCTAAATAAGATCTTTTTTAAATTAATATGAATACCCTCTTTGCAAACAGAGACTTCCTTGTAGTTAACAGTTTCACAAAAACTTAAAAAGAAACATCCTTAGCAAGCACAAATCATTTAAAACAAACCCTAATCAAATTTAGAGAGGACATTAACGTTTTTAGGTGTCATAGTGAGTGAAAATTAATGGCTGTTTTATTTAGTTTGAACGTATTTCTTTTTTTTTAAAACTAACTCCATCCCCTCGCTTCTCACCTCACAGAGAGTGTTTTAATCAAACATATAGATTAACATCCCAGGCTTATCTCAACCCTCACATCAAAGGGCCAACTCCAACGTGTGTGTGTGTGTGTGGTGTGTGTGTGTGTGTGTGAGAGTGTGTGTGTGTGGTGTGTGTGTGTGTGTGTGTGTGTGTGAAGTTATTCTTAAAGGTGGGGTAGGTCATTTTGGAGAAGACCAGCTCGAGTGAGCTAGAATTTGAAAGTACACAACCGGAAAAAATCTGCCACTTCCTTACAGAGCCCCTCCTCCACACACATGAACGCGCACATGACCAATGAAGGACACGAGATAAGTTGTGCACAGATCTTCGGCTGGAGGCGTTTGAACCCGGCACAGATACTGCATCCGTTTTCTTGATTGGCGCTCCGACGGATGGCGGTAAGTTGTCACAGGCGTCTCGCTGATTAAACCCATATCGATGCGTCTCTTGGCCATTTTTTTCTTTTTTTGAAAGGTGACTTGATGAGTGGAAATGACTGGCTTTTTATTTAGTCTGCATGGATTTCTTTTTTCACCTAATTCCACCCCCCACTATGCTTCTGGCCTCATATCGTGTGGGGTGGAGGGGTGGAGAAAAGGGGGGAGAGGCCTGGGCTGTGAGGGGGCGGGGGCTAGACAGTCTCAGGCATAACTTCAAAGAGACACCTAGATTAACATCAGAGGCTTATAACACACCGGTGTGAAATCACACCTGCCTGTTATAACACGTCAACCCTCACATCAAAGGACAGACATCAAAGGCTAATTAGATTAGACAACAAAGGGCTGTGAGGGGACAGGGGCCAGACAGTCTCACACATAACTTCAAAGAGACTGCCTTAATCAACACCTAGATTAACATCAGAGGCTTATAACACACCGGTGTGAAATCACACCTACCTGTTATAACACCTCAACCCTCACATCAAAGGATTAGACAACAAAGGCGCTACACAGGGGGGCATTTCACACCTACCTGTTATAACACCTCAACCCTCACATCAAAGGATTAGACAACAAAGGCGCTACACAGGGGGGCATTTCACACCTTACGTGTGATGACACCTCACCCCTCACATCAAAGGATCTCGAACAAAGGGAGGCGGGACTTAGGTCATTAGCATAATTGGGGGCGGGCCCACATGTCACTTTTCATGCATACTTTAGTGATTGAAACAGCATCCTTACTACTACTAGCATCTTGATATGCCACACCTGTGAGGTGGGATGGATTATCTCGGCAAAGGAGAAGTGCTCACTATCACAGATCTTTTCAGATTTGTGAACAATATGAGAGAAATGGTTATTTTGTGTATATAGAAAATGTTTTAGATCTTTGAGTTCATCTCATGAAAAATGGGAGCAAAAAAAAAGTGTTGCATTTATATTTTTGTTCAGTGTATGTAGTTTAAATGAAAGTTCAGAGTCTAGAGTCTAGAGTCTATACACCAAGATATTTAAAGCTATCAACTTTATGCAGAGAAGTGCCCTCCTTACATGTTATTACTACATTAGGTTTGGATTTCAACTTCTGCCTGGTACCAAAGACCATGGTATAAGATTTTGTTTTGTTAAGCAGTAGTTTGTGTGATAGCCAGTCCTGTAAGATATTAACATCCGATTGAAGAGAGATCTGAATTTGTGAAAAATCTGATTTGGATGTACTGTATATATGACAGTGTCATCAGCATAAAAGTGAGTACAACAATTAATGAGACAAGAAGATAAATCATGTATGTAAATAGAGAACAGAAGTGGGCCCAGAGTTGATCCTTGGGGTACACCCTTTTGTTGGATCAACAGGTCAGACTGTTTTCCATTAACAACCACACATTGCTTTCTACTGTGAAGGTACGAGTTAAACCATAACACTGTATTATTAGAAAGACCAATGCCGTGAAGTTTATCCAAGAGCAGATATCGATCAACGAAATCAAAGGCTTTTGTCAAGTCAATAAAAATGGCACCTGTGAGTTCACCATCATCTGCAGCAGAGTACAAGTCATTCGTAAATGTAAGTAGGGCAGTTGTTGTGGAGTGATTAGCCCTGAAGCCAGATTGAACCGGAGATCAAATATATGATAAGTATTGAGATAATGTGACAGTTAATTATAAATTATTTTCTCCAAAACTTTGGAAATAGAACAGATTATAGAGATTGTTCTATAATTATATTAGATAATATAATCTAAAATATAATTAGAAAATACACAGCTGGAAAAAATCTGCCACTTCCTTACAGAGCCCCTCCTCCAACACACACGAACGCGCACATGACCAATGAGGGCACGAGATAAGTTTGTGCACAGATGGAAGGCTGACAGGCAGGTAGGCCATCCAGTTATTTTAGCCGGGCCGGCTAAAATGATTGGTCGTGCTTTTTACACTACTACGGCTTCGAGAGATGACATTTTTTTATGGATTTATTGTCAAAGCGTTTAATGTATTCATTGCTATCGGGATGTTAAGAGCATTCCATGGAATATAACAAAAAGTGTATCTCGAGCCGGTTTTCTCAAACTTACCTACCCTACCTTTAAATAGTTATTACGTTTTGAAAGTTTGCTTACAATTTATCTTCCTCATGTTGTCCTTTAAATGTGTTGTCCCATTTGTATCTGTTTCAATGGAAAACACACACACACACACACACACACACACACACACACACACACACACACGCACACACGTCACACACACATTCACACCTCTGGTCAACAACATAATCCTGTGAAATTGATGAATGGCTAGACATTAGGGCCATTCAAACAACAGCTGTTAATTCACTTCACATGAGCATTATCAGATCATTTGTGTCAGACAGCCAATATGAATGACACAGATTATCACAGATTTGGGGCCTCTGCTGGCAAACCCAAGCGTCCTCCAGGCACCCAGGTTATACTCCTGATTTTTGTGAGTGTGTGCGTGCATGTGTCAAAAGATGCCATTATGTGTGCAGCGTGAGGGATGATGTTTCTGCAGAAGGACATGGAAGCCCCTTTGGACCTAGAGAGGGGAATGGAGCCTGATGGGAATAAGTGCCGGGGCCTGTGCACTATTATCTATGCAAAGCGAGCTCGCAGGTGAAGCAGCTCGCCCTCTTGGGGCCCAGTTGGAGGCCCTCAGCTCTCGGGGAACAGTGGCTGTGAACAGCTGTTACATCTCTCCACATACAGCCTGATGGTCTCAACAGAACCAAATGGACCTTGTTAAATCCTTCGCTGTTTTTGTCTCTAAAATCTTAGTTTCACCTCAGATCCATTTGATTATTTCTGTGCTTTCAGCCGTCTGGGTGTCTGCTGGCATGCCAAGCAACACTGTGTTGCTCTCATCAAAGCTAATATAATGTTGAACTCTTATATATTGTATAGGTGTTGTAGGGGCCGATAATCAGAGATACAACGTTCCAAGCCTCCTGCCTACAATGTTTACCATAAATAATGATACGCCTAAACGACTCTTACTTGATTTCTCAAAGTATGGTTAAAAAGAGACCACCAACAAAGGGAAACTACAGTTATTGCATCTGGTTGTCAAATAAGTAATGATAATGTTGACAAAAATAAGTCTCTGTTGATTAGACATCAGCAAAACAAGGTGCACTATGGTTTAACAATGGAACATCAGATGGATGCTACACGGTGAGAATGATGCTGACCCATGTATCATTGGACAAAAACATAATCATAATACAGGATTGAAAGATAATAATTCTTATAAAATCCCTGCAGCACTAAAATCTTTAGGTAGATCTGTCCCTAAGACAATATTTATCCAACTGAATATGAGCATATGTCATCTCCACCACCCAGTGTTGTAGTCAAGTCACCAATTCACGAGTCCAATTCATGAGTCCAATTCACGAGTCCAAGTCACTCTCGAGTCACCACTCTTCGAGTACGAGTCCAAGTCAGAGTCACCCAAGGAGTGTCCGAGTCGAGTCCGAGTCATCATTACCTGTGTTCGAGTCCGAGTCCAAGTCCGAGTCACCCAAGGAGTGTCCGAGTCGAGTCCGAGTCATTATTACCTGTGTTCGAGTCCGACTCGACAATGTCATTTGACATTACTCTCTCATTGAGTTACTATAGCGGGCCCTCTGTGAATTTACAGCAGGGACAGTAACTCGCAGAGAGGGCCAGGCGAGCTTCTTTCATTTAACCCTTCACATTCCAACAGAAACTGAACAGGCAGATTCGAAGGATTTCTTTCTTTTGAAATGTTATTTTAAATACAATTAAATCATATAATTTTTGGTAAAACTAATGAAAAGTATAACTATAAAAATATTTTTTAGAATATTTTAAGTTTTCAAATATTATTTTTTAGAATATCTTAGGCCCTCAGAGAGGGCCTATACGGCCCTGACGGCTCCCCACTGGTTACATCATTGCTCGTATTGTGTGCGGGTCAGCCCCACCTAGTGTCAGCAGAAAGTATTAAAATAGTGATTACAACAAAATGCAAAAAATAAATTAAAAAATATATAAAATATATTTTAAGATCATGTTTAATCATCTGATTCGTCTGTACATTGCGGTTTTAGTATGTGTTCTTCTAATTAGTGTCTACAGTGTGTGCCTATTGAGCTCTTTAGAGCCATGTGGGACAAAACCCGATCCTGCCCCTCCCTCTCACTGTCTAAGTGAACGGTGACTGTAAAAACTACACTGCGCATGCTCAGAGTATTTTCCTATTTAATGTGTGTGGCAAAAAAATAATGGCCATAGGGGCATAGAGCTGCCATCCCCACCATACGTCATCTCACATAATTCAGAGCTGATTGGCTGTAAGTACGTGTGCCGCGAAAAGTGTGGTGTGTGAAGAGGAGGAGAGAGACGCGTCCTAAAACCAGGAAGTAAGCTGCGCATGGCTTCCATCCACAAAAAAGCAATGAGATTTCTCCATAGGATTTTAGAAAATAGCTCAAAATAAGATCTGTGGGAAACGTAGCTGTTAGATAAATGCACGTTTTGTTCAGCCGGATAATATCCACATGTCTACCCTACTTTTATCATTTTCGAATCATAAATCCATCATTTAGATTTATTATAGACTTTTGAAACTACAAGAAGATAAGGAGGACTTTTACAAAAAAGTAATAGAGATTTTTGTCCAGAAGGATAGGCAAATGGACTTCATCTTCAAGTCAAGGTAAGACCACCATTTTATTGAAAATGGGATCTTACTAAGAGAGAACAATTCAATATTTAAATGATAAAATTACATTTTTTGGGTATCCTTCTGTTGAACTGTCTGTTTAAAATTAATTGAAGCATCAGACTAAAAACGCTTTTGAAAATAATATTATATTTTGATTTAGGTCAAAATATAATATTTGTAAACCTGAAGAGTCAGTGCCAGTGCCTCACCAGCCATGAACCTCACTGCAGAAGCTTATATATAGACATCTGAGTTTTTTGTGCCCCACCACTTTTGTACATATAGAAACGCCACTGCCTATCATATCTTCACAGTTGTAGTGAAAGAAAGCCTGGCAGGAGTTATTTGTATTCTCTTACCAAACCAAAGCGAATAAAGAACCACCCTCTTCCCACTTTTCAACTAGCAGTGGAGGGCTACAACCAAGCAGCTGCACAAAGCGGAATATTTAAAAAAACACCACGTTGAGAGTAACGAGGAATTTGAAGTCGCACTCCAAAGCTAAAGTATTGCTGCAGCAGCCACAGAGTAATTAGGTCAGGTAAGGCAGGGAAACGTTTAGTCTCTTTAACCACTTGTTTCTTAAATATCTGCTGTACACACCCGGTCCTTACTTAGCTCTTACAATGCTGTATATTCTCTGCTAACCCCAATGCAACGCCATGCAAACTGTTACCAATCAGGAGAACAAACAACCTTTAAGGTAATCAGCAAGACTTTACTAGGTGGTTTAAAGGTAGAAGAGTTAGAATATAGCATGTCATTTATATTGCTAGAAAGTATAAATCTACTTCAGGAGCTACTCTTTGGTTGATTTGGATATTTCAGAGGTTGCTAATACTAGTCATGTTTTGCTGTTAAATTCAGATACGTTTTCAGAGCATTAACAACATAGTCAATTTCACAGTTGTATTGTTGTATCAGAAATATTCTTCTCAGTCACTAATTCATAAATTGAGTTCAACTGCAGTGCTCTACTAACAGTACAGTACCGAAAGAGTTGCAGACCGGGGTGGTGGTTCCCCTTTTCAAAAAGGGGGATCAGAGGGTGTGTGCCAATTATAGAGGCATCACACCACTCAGCCTTCTCGGGAAAGTTTACTCTTAGGCAGGGGTCAGCAACCCCTGGCACGCGGCACCGTAACCAGTGGCACACTAGGAATAAGTGGAATAAGTGTGCAACATATTAAAATTGTATTTTCGGATCCTGAACGAGACCGCCGCCAGAGCGCGTCTCCCCGTTACCTGCAGAAGGAAGCCATGCACGCAACGCAGCCCCGCTCTCTTTAACTCCAGGCGACTCTCTGCCGCTTTCCTCCGTGGTGCAGTGCTGATCGTTTCACCACAGAGGAAAGCACTTCACTAATTGCAGTACCCAAAAGGAGCTGTACAAATGCCGCAGTTTTTGCGTGGCTGTGTCTTTAGTTGAAAGCCCAGTGGTGATCTGCTCATCTCTCATCTAAATAATATGCTACAAAGGGGCGGACTGGCCATCTGTGTGTTGACATTTCCTGTCGGCTCCCAGACCGTAGTCGAGGAGGGCAAAAGCAACAAGCTTCAGGTTCAATAACCCACTTTAGCTTAAATGACTGGAGAGAGGCGAGCTCTTCTTGGGAGGCCGTTGCATTTATTTAGTTGTTCTTCTATTTCACAAAATACATCACAGACCTCTGTTTTTCTGCTGCTTCGTTTCACTTCCAGAAACATACACACGCTCGCTCACTCTCGCTCTACCATCCACACACACACATGCACACTCTCTCTCTTAAAGGGCAGCGATCTCATCTCACTCGACATGACCCTAATATCATAACATGTGTGTTCTGGAGAATCACAGAACGGACGATCGTCCTTATTATTATGCCGTTTAAACAACTTATTTAATTTTGTTTGTTAAATTCGACATCATGTAAGTTGCGCTGACAGGTCCACACACACTGCTTCCCCGCAGCGAGGCTCCCCCGTCCTCCTGTTGACAGTTTACGAGCATCGAGCTCCTAAATCGGACCCATTTCCGGTGAGGGTTGGCCTCCGCCAGGGCTGCGCTTTGTCACCAATCCTGTTTGTAATATTCATGGGGAGGATTTCGAGGCGTAGTCGTGGGGGAGGGGGTCTGTAGTTCGGTGGACTAAGGATTGAGACCAAATGAAGAACTTCAAGTATCTCGGGGTCTTGTTCTCGAGTGAGGGAACAATGGAGCGTGAGATGGGCCGGAGAATCGGAGCAGCAGGAGCGGTACTGCAGTCGCTTTACCGCACCGTTGTGACGAAAAGAGAGCTGAGCCAGAAGGCAAAGCTCTCTGTCTACCGGGCCATTTTCGTTCCTACCCTCACCTATGGTCATGAAGGATGGGTCATGACCGAAAGAACGAGATTGCGGATACAAGCGGCCGAGATGGGTTTTCTCCGCAGGGTGGCTGGCATCTCCCTTAGGGATAAGGTGAGAAGTTCAGTCATCCGGGAGGGACTCGGAGTTGAACCGCTCCTCCTTCGCGTCTAAAGGAGCCAGTTGAGCTAGCATAGACAGTATATTTAGCCAGCATGGAATGTTGCATTAAACAGCACCAGACATTAATGTCATTAATGTTCATCATATAAAGTGTGACCTGTCAAACCTTTTATGCAATTGACAGTGATAAAGGGATTTGGTTTTCATTAATGGAGGAACAATTGAGTAATTAAGAGTAATCAAGAAATTAACTTTATTATTTCATTTCATGAGAGGAAGTATGCAGGACAAAGTGCAAGTCGATGAGGGACAGGTTCCGAAAGGAGAAGGCAAGGGAGAAGGAGACAAAGAGAAGCTGGGCAGGGTCATCCGGGGGATTTAAGCCCTGGCGTTTCACGGCGGTGATGGGTTTTTTAACCCCATTTCTCATTGACCGTGAGACGTCCAGTAATGTCCCAAGGCAGACCCTGCCCCCATCCAACCTGGTGCCAGAGGCAGAGAGCCAGCAAGAAAGTGAGCTAGACAGTCAGCCAACAGCCAGCCAGCCGACAGTCAGCCAGCCCAGGCAGGGGAGACAGGACCGGAGGAGGTGGCGATTGTTCAGGACCAGGAACGGGGAAAAAGGAGAAGGGGAAGGGAGATGTCCTCCTTTGAAAAGGGCTTGATGTCAGCCATCAGTCCTCTGCTCACGCCACCACCTCGTCCTCATCCTCCACCAGTAGTGGTGGAGGATGAGGACAAGTTATTTTTAAGGAGCCTCTTGCCTGCCATCCGAAGAATGTCGCTGTCACAGAGGGCAAGAGTCCGTTTTCAGTTCCACAAAATAATTTCTGAGTCAGAGCAGGAGGTGGAAGAGAACTGATTTTTTTTTTTTTATCCACACACATACTACACCACACTACATGTTTTACATGTACCCACTCATCACACACTGACATAAATAAAAGTTATTTTAAAAGTATGTTATGGCTATACTGTGTCTTCACTTGTTCATGTGGTTTGTCATTTGCAACATACCAGAAGCTTCATGTATGTTGATATATAATGTGCTTTCTTCTGTATAATTGTCCATGTGAAAACCTGTTGAAGTCATGAGTGGTTTATCAGTAAAAACAGGGCTGAAGGAAAAAGGTTGTTAGCAATATCAATTCAAGAAACATGTTTATTAGGAATGTTTTATTTTGAAATGGCTCATTTGGAATATTTGCTTTTTAAAGAAAATATGGGTAGCTCTTAAAAGAGCTTTTGGTTTGGAGGCTCTTAAAAGAGCCACGGTGACCCTACACCACATTCTGCTGCCATAGCACTGCACCCTCCTCATTGAAATAGGAGCAGAAGTTCTCCCGCAGTTGGAGCGATCTGCGTGTGGCATTGTTGGAGCCCATCCTTGGTACATCACACGTGGTTGGAGTATCTGGAGCTTGATCCGTGGACTCCTCGACAGGTGTGCATGATTTCCTTCCCATCGTCTTCCTGCGGAGGAAGTTGTGCAACACACAGGCGGCCTTCACACACAACTCTGTTACCTCCGGGCTGGTGGTGATGGCACGCCTGAACATTCTCCACCGAGATGAGAGGATGCCAAACGCACATTCAACCACCAACCTGGCCCGGCTGAGGCGGTAATTGAAGATCCTCCTTTTCGCGTGTTATCTGGCGTCCAGGGAATGGACGCAGCAGGTTGTCCAGCAGCGGAAAAGCCTCATCTCCAACAAACACATGGGGAAGAAGGCCGAGCCGCTCTGCTCCTGGGATGACGGTGTCAGGTGGTAGCTGCAGACTGCCATCTCTATGAGGCTCTCTCCAAAAGCGGAATTCCTCAGGCTCCCACTGTGGCTGCTCCTACCAAAGCCTCCGACATCCACTACCCTGAAGAGGTACTGGGCATCCACGACAGCCAGCAGTACCAAGGAGTGGCTGGACTTATAGTTGAAGTAGAGGGACCCAGAATTTGCCGGAGCCTGGATCACCACGTGCTTCCCATCAATGGCACCAACACAATTTGGAAAGTTCCAGCGCTCCTGAAACTCAGCAGCGATGGCTCTCCAGTCCTCCATCTGTGGTACCGGCATGGTCTCCTCACCCAGGGCGGTCCAGATGGCACCCGCATCACACAAAGACCCCACAGACAGACACACACACAAAGACCCACAGACACACACACACACACACCCCACAGACACACACACACACACACCCCACAGACACACAAAGACCCCACAGACACACACACACACACACCCCACAGACACACACACACACCCCATATACACAAACACACACCCCACAGACACACACACAAAGACCCCACAGACGCACACAGACCCCACACACGCACACAGACCCCCCCACACACAGTGGAGCAATACTGTGTTTACCTAGCTATCTTAATTAATGTTATCCATCTGAACTAAATCACAGACTTCATTCATCATTCATCCATGGCATGCATTCCCTCTCTTTCTATACAGAGTCATATTACAGAAGTAGAAATACACAAAACTTACCGTAGAAAGATGGCGAGTCGCTCGGCGGGTCCGATTGACAAACGCATGGTGGTGTCTGCCTTTGTAATCACCCAGACCCACTTTGCCGAGCAACTCGTCAAAATGGTCTTTGCTCATCCTGAAATACTGCTGAAACAGTTCATCATCCAGACGGAGCTCTTGGACCAAAACGTGGTATTCTCCCCGTTGCAGACGTTTTCGGAGTATCGGATGTACCCAATAGCGACGCACACGACGTCGCCTCCCGAGATACAATGCATATACCAATGCCACCCTTGCTACCAAACCGGCATCCATTTTGGCTAGAGTGGATAGAAGAACCTGGATTTTTTTGTTTACTATGTCCGGGGTGGGACATTCATGTGATTGGTTGTTGGTCGCGTTGCTCGCGTTCACTTCCTCAAGCTCCAGACACGCCCAACGCTAAGCGTTAACGCCCGCGGCCGTGTGTAGGGGCCGTTAGGGTGATGCGCACACAGTCGAAAGCTATGTTACGCTCTTAAAACTGAAACCTATAGGCTCAAACTAGTAAATATGAAGATGGATTGGTTACCTCTTCAGAATATTTACCAATCATCATGTCTGTCAGAGATGATGATGATTGGTAAACTCTGGACATATCTCTGTCTACTCAACCTCGTACACCTTCACGGCGGAGATTCAATTCACTCCTGCTCTCTGATGCCAAGTTTTGTAGTACAATCTCCACTGCCATTGATGACTTTCTGTTTTCTAACAAGACAAGCTCCACCTCCCATTCTCTCTTATGGGAGTCGCTCAAGGCCTACCTCAGAGGGCAAATAATCTCTTATGCCTCTTATTTTAACAGGACCCGCAGAGCTAGGCTGGACGAGCTCTCTAAGGCGATACTTGAGTTAGACCGCCAATATGCTTCGACCCCGTCCCCAGATCTTTATAAACAGCGCCTGAATCTCCATTCGGAATTCAATCTTCTATCTACTCAAGACGCAGAGCGTTTGCTACTGCACTCAAGGGGAACATACTATGAACATGGCGATAAGGCTAGTCGATTGCTCGCACACCAATTAAAACGCAAAGCAGCCTCCCGATTAATTCCTAAAATTCTAGACTCCTCTAACAACTTGACCTCTGACCCAGCACAGATTAATGATGCCTTTAAAAGTTTTTACTCTACCTTGTATAAGTCGGAGATGCCATCAGACACCACCAATATGACTCAGTTTTTGGAAGAATTGACGATTCCCTCAGTTCCACCTGAGGTTGCGGATGACCTCGATTTCCCTCTCACTCTTGATGAGGTTATGCAATCCACCAGGTTAATGCAGAGTGGTAAGGCCCCAGGACCTGACGGGTTGCCTCCTGAATTCGTGAAAAAATGTGATGCTAAGTTGGCCCCTCTGCTTTTAGCCATGTACAATGAATCGCTTGGTAATGGCTCACTTCCACCCACCTTGACACAGGCTTCAATAGCTCTCCTCTTAAAAAAGGATAAGGATGCGACTCTGTGTAGCTCTTATAGGCCGCTCAGTCTCCTTAATGCTGATGTCAAGATACTGGCTAAGGTCCTTGCACGACGGCTGGAGGTAGTCATACCCGAAATCATTTCTGAGGAACAAACAGGCTTTATACAGGGGAGATACTCATTTTCGAATATACGTACACTTTTCAACATAATTTACTCTAAGCAACCCTCCACCCTCCAGGTGGTTGTCTCTCTTGATGCCGAGAAGGCATTTGATCGGGTAGAATGGGGATACTTATTCTCTGTCCTTAAGAAATTTGGATTTGGGAACACATTATGCTCTTGGATTCGCCTTTTGTACTCTTCTCCCCAAGCTAGTGTATGCACCAATGATACTCATTCAAGCTATTTTGCCCTTGGACGTGGTACACGACAGGGTTGCCCCCTATCCCCTATACTGTTCGCACTGGCTATTGAACCTCTTTCTGCGGCTCTACTTGCCTCTACCTCTTTCCAGGGGGTGACAAGGGAGGGCAGGGAACATAGGCTATCTCTTTATTTAGATGATTTACTGCTTTACATTGAGAATCCGGTCGCCTCTTTGCCCTCTGTTGTCACAACTCTGGACAACTTTGGCTCTTTCTCCGGCTACAAGCTCAATCTTCAAAAGAGTGAATGCTTCCCAATAAACACAACTGCACTACAGCTCCTACAATCCGATCTGCCCTTTAAAATATGCCACTCTGGTTTCACCTATCTTGGAGTAAAAGTAACTCGCTCATTGTCCGCCTTGTTCTCTGCAAACTTCGCTCCCCTCCTTGTTCAAATGAAATCAGATTTCCAGAGATGGGCTAACCTACCTCTATCGCTGCTAGACAGGATAAATGCTGTCAAAATGAATAGCTTACCAAAATGTCTGTATTTGTTTCAGACAATCCCACTTTATTTACCTAAATCCTTTTTTAAATCTGTTAATCAAGCTGTCACTACATTCATCTGGGCAGGTAAGGTGCCCAGGGTCAGTATATCCCTACTTCAACAATGCAAACTAAGTGGAGGTCTTGCGCTACCTAACTTCTTGTACTACTACTGGGCAGCAAACGTTCAAAAACTATCATTCTGGCTGTGTGCTCCAGATGTGCCATGGTGCCACCTGGAGGCTCACTCCCTCACCTCGACTTCGCTACCTGCTCTTATCTGCTCTTCTCCCCAGTCAAGCCTCTCTCGCTTTACTAGTAATCCCATAGTCCTTTCTACGCTGAAGATTTGGTACCAATTTCGCAAGCACTTTAAGTTTTCCTCTGCATCCCTTCAGGGTCCAGTCGATATGAACCATCTCTTCCCCCCATCTTTAATGGACGGTGTTTTCTCTCTCTGGAAAAGGAAAGGCATAAGGTTATTCCAAGACCTTTTTGTAAATGACACTTTCCCTAGCTTCCAGACCCTGGCTTCTAGATTCTCTTTACCAGCATCCCATCTTTTTCGCTATTTTCAGGTCAGGCATTTTGTCTCCTCCCATTTTCCTAACTTCCCCACTCTCCCTCCCAAACAATCCTGGGATGACCTCTTGAAATTAATGCCAGGAGAGAGGGGGTCTATCTCCAAAATCTACTCGCATATTATGTCACTAGATACATACTCTATGAGCAAAACTAAAATGGCTTGGCGGCAGGAATTGAACTTGGAACTACCCGAAGACTGGTGGGATAGGGCAATTGACAGAGTGCGAACTTCCACCTCATGTGCTCGCCTTGGGCTCATACAGTTTAAAGTTTTACATAGATCACACTTTTCCAAATCCCGGCTATCCAAAATATACCCCAATGTAAATGACAAATGTGACAGATGCCATCTATCCCCCTGTCACCTTAGTCATATGTTTGCCCACTGTCCCAAATTGAAAACTTACTGGCAATCAATCTGCAAAACCCTCTCAGATGTTCTCAAGACCACCCTGAAGCCATGCCCCTTAATAGCCATCTTTGGTGTCCCTGCAGATTTGTCCTCATTAACCTCCAAAGAAGCAGATATTGTCTCTTTCACAACCCTCTTGGCCCGTCGCAGGATTCTCCTCAACTGGAAGTCCAAACATCCTCCCTCTATTTCTGCCTGGCTAACAGATGTGATGTTCTTTCTTAAGCTTGAAAAAATTAAGTATTCCTTAAGGGGCTCCAATGAAAAATGTGTCTCAAAGTGGCAACCGTTCATATCTTTTTTTAATGCCCTACAAAAGCTCCCCTCAGATGAGGAACTATAACTTAATACTGGCATAAACAATACATTGCCCTGTATAGGAGGTCATGATGTGGTCCAGGCAATTTGCACATTTTTGCAATTCTATCTCATTATTTTATTTTATCTTGTTCATTTACTGTATTGATTTGATTCATTCATTTTTGTCCTCTTATATCTCTATGCCTTATGCATCGACAGATTTCTCGAACGTATAAATAAGTATTACAGTTGTTACTAATGTTATTACCATGCACTAGCGACCATTTTATTGTGTTTTTTTGTTTTTGTTTATTTTATGTTTTGCTATTGTTTGTATCACCCTCTCTGTTATGGGTGGGGGGTGGGGGGGGGGGGGGGGGGGAAGTGTACTGTGTGTCTGTTGTTTGTACTGTGATGTAATAAAAAAATAAAAATAAAAATAAAAATATGAAGATGGATTATCAGTAATTATTTCTAAGTGACACAGACACATTGGATTAACCTATGGATTAACCTTCAGCAGCGTTTTTATCGTTTTGATGCCATTGAAGACCACTTTTGATCAGAAACAGCAAAAGGTAAGACAAATTGGCAGTGTTTGCTCCGTAAAGCTCCGTGTTGTGATGTCTGTGTTTGCTTCCCCTGTCGCGAGTTCTGATCGCTCAGTGATGATACTTATACCTCTAGAATCTGTGGAATCTCAGCTTGCCAATCAATATCTTGTTTGTGCAGATCTGATATGTAATATTGGTATTCATACCTAGAGTTCTGTGCTAAGTGCGTTAGCATTTTTTCGCTCAGGGCTGATTTAGACGCTTCTTGTGAGACTTGTGTTTTGTTTCGGTAAAAATTGTTCGTATTGTCAGTTAGCTGAGTTTTTTCCCGTTAAGTGGGTATGACACATTAATAGGTTTTTAAATGTTAAGAAGCCCTGAGACACAGTTTTGTGAAAAAAAAACCTGCAGCCCCCGCGGGCGGGTTAACGTTAATCTCCCGTTTAAGAAGGGCCCACACGTTCTCTATAGGGTTTAGGTCAGGTGAGCAGGGGCGGACTGGCCATTGGGAATACCGGGAGTTTTCCCGGTGGGCCGGTGCTGTGCGTGGGCCGGAGGGCCTAAATCCTACCGGCCGACATTTGTAAGTGTTCCGGCCACTCCCTGGAGAGCCCAGCCCAGCCCACCCCACTGGGCTGGGCTGGGCCGTTTTGATAGGCTATCAGATAGTTTCACTTTCACACATCAGCTCCGTAGCAGCTGTCACTGCGCAGTGAACGACCAGGAGTGAGTGACTGAGAGACCTAGCTGGCAGTTGCTTACAGATCGATAAACAAGCTCCAAAGCGTAAAGGCGTTTTTGTATAGTTTGTGTATACAGTATACAGTATTGTGGCGAGCCCTGGGTTCAGAGGGGAGGGGGGGGGGGTTGGCAGGGAAACGGGGTTCAGGGGGAGTGGCTGTACCCGTAGGATAGAAAAGGGGGAAGTGACGTCTGACTCAGAGGTTGCGCGGCTGTGGAGAAGAACGTGTTGCCCACATTCTGTTACTGAGTTTAGGCTAGTTAGCTAGCAGGTTTATTGTTTTGGGTGCAGTCACTTTTGCCTCCACTTGCTGTTCAAATAAATGTTGAAAGAAAAAGTAAATCTGTTCATATGGGTGTTGAGAGATGTATCCATAGATTTAGTCCCTAATTTTGCTCTCAAAGTGCACCAGATTGATGCATTTAACTTCAACATTTTAAAAACAATCTTCCCGGGGAGCATGCCCCCGGATCCCCCTAGAGGAGGTGAGGTCCACCACCTGCCCACACCCCCTGTTAAATTGTCTCACCCACATTGAGGATGCTTCCTATGCCCATGTTTTATTCCATGCGTCAAGTCAGGCAAATTGGGTCCAAATGTTATTGCATCAATGATCTGTTAACATTAAAATCACTAAATATATGCTGTAACTATTTTGCTCTAGGCAACTCAAGGGCTCAGGTAATGTGATTACTATATTAATAATGGTCCAAAATAACATTAAATGCATAGGGTTTTTTGTTAAGTAACATATTTTCGTTGCCGGCCGGCCGATACATGCCGCACATGAATAGGGCCTGTCTGTCAATTAATCCCCGGGCCACTTTTTCCTCCCAGTCCGCCCCTGCAGGTGAGGAAGGGTTTAGGTCAGGTTAAGGTCAGGTGAGGAAGGGTTTAGGACAGATGAGGAAGGGGGCCATGTTATTGTCCTCTTTAAGGCTCTTTACTGGCTAACCACGCAGTGCATCCGATGAAGCATTGTCCTGTATTAAAATCATGATCTCTTGAGTCCATCTTCAACCTGAAAAGGTCCAACTAGCTCCTCTTCAATAATACCTGCCCATACCAGAACCCCAACTCCACCTTGCTGTGGTCTGAGTCGAAGTGGAGCTCTGGGCCTGGTACTGACGGGCTTTGTCATATTAAAGTGAAAACTATATGAAACCTCTTTTCTTAGCTAAAAGCATCTCCACTCACCTCATTGTAACGTGGATTTGTATTGGTTTCCATTTGATTTGTCAGCTCATCATTGGTCAATAGTCAAAAATATTGTGTGTTGTGGAGCAGCCATCTTTGCTGTGCTCCAAGATGTGAGCAGAGTGGACTGTTGAAGCGTCCGAAGGAGCTGGCCATCCTTGCAGTCGCCCATTGGGGCTAAGCACAGCATCAGGCATGTGCTCAGCCTCATTATCCCAGATCCAATGTGATCAGACCTCAAATCAGCTGAGCAGACATCACATGACTCTGTCCACGCCTCGGCCATCTCTTTACCCACCCAGAGAGCCACCACTTTGCGAAAATGTGACGGGGGGGTTGAAAATGCTTCTCCTTATCTCAGATACTGCTTGCGTGTGCTTCAGCCTTGCGTTGACCACCTCCAGGCAGTGCCCCCCCATCTCCAGACAGGCCTAGCTGTAATGGGACTAATTGGGCAGGACACCACAGAGGGACAGCGGCATATCTTCTAACATCTGCAAAATATGGTGGGAAAATAGTGTCGCTGAATTAGCAATGAGGCCTGACTGATCAGGACAGCTCGCTTACAGACCGGACAGTAATGGTGTAATGTCTCAGACAGCTAATGTGTGTATGTGTGTGTGTGTGTGTGTGTGTGTGTGTGTGTGTGTGTGTGTGTGTGTGTGTGTGTGTGTTTAACTCTCCTGACTCTCCTAAAGCAGGACAGAGGCTGACCTTAATTGCAGTAATTTAGTTAGAAGCCATACTGTATGACTCGCCAGCCAGACCATTGAAATCGGTCACCCACATTATCTGTCCTCCAATGAAAAGGTTGCTCTCATTACATGCCCAGGGCCAAGACAAGAGAAACAACAGAGCATGTCCAGATAAACGCTTTCATTAAGTAATCAAAACAGACTAACAGTCTGAGCAGCATGCTGTGTCCAGATGACAGGGCTCATGACAGGCTCGTGGAGGCTGGAAGAGCTACTGCTGATCCAACCAGCACACAGACAGCCTCGACTTCCTCTAGCGCCGGCTAGCTAAAGCAACAAGAACAACCAGGTCCAGCTAATGATCTACCACCATCTGAGAGAGCTGTAGCTAATATTTAAGGCTCAGGATCATGGTGAAGACATGATGAAGACTCAGGCTCATGGGGAAGACATGATGAAGGCTCAGGCTCATGGGAAGACATGATGAAGACTCAGGCTCATGGGGAAGACATGATGAAGATTCAGGCTCATGGGGAAGACATGATGAAGACTCAGGCTCATGGGGAAGACATGATGAAGACTCAGGCTCATGGTGAAGACATGATGAAGACTCAGGCTCAAGGGGAAGACATGATGAAGACTCAGGCTCATGGGGAAGACATGATGAAGACTCAGGCTCATGGGGAAGACATGATGAAGATTCAGGCTCATGGGGAAGACATGATGAAGACTCAGGCTCATGGGGAAGACATGATGAAGACTCGGGCTCATGGTGAAGACATGATGAAGACTCAGGCTCATGGTGAAGACTCAGGCTCATGGTGAAGACTCAGGCTCATGGGGAAGACATGATGAAGACTCAGGCTCATGGGGAAGACATGATGAAGACTCAGGCTCATGGGGAAGACATGATGAAGACTCAGGCTCATGGGGAAGACATAATGAAGACTCAGACTCATGGTGAAGACTCAGGCTCATGGTGAAGACTCAGGCTCATGGGGAAGATATGATGAAGACTCAGGCTCATAGTGAAGACATGATGAAGACTCAGGCTCATAGTGAAGACATGATGAAGACTCAGGCTCATGGGGAAGACATGATGAAGACTCAGGCTCATGGTGAAGACTCAGGCTCATGGAGAAGACATGATGAAGACTCAGGCTCATGGTGAAGACTCAGGCTCATGGGGAAGACATGATGAAGACTCAGGCTCATGGTGAAGACATGATGAGGACTCAGGCTCATAGTGAAGACATGATGAAGACTCAGGCTCATAGTGAAGACATGATGAAGACTCAGGCTCATGGTGAAGACATGATGAAGACTCAGGCTCATGGTGAAGACTCAGGCTCATGACGAAGACCCAGGCTCATGGTGAAGACATGATGAAGACTCAGACTCATGGTGTAGACATGATGAAGACTCAGGCTCATGATGAAGACGTGATGAAGAATCAGGCTCATGGTGAAGACATGATGAAGACTCAGGCTCATGGTGAAGACTCAGGCTCATGGTGAAGACTCAGTCTCAATCATCCTGATGATCTTTCGGCTTCAAGGATACTACTACTACTACTACTACTACTACTACTACTACTACTACTACTACTACTACTACTACTACTACTACTACTTCTACTTCTTATTTCAGTCCCAACTGGAGGTGAACCTTGTTGCGTTTGTTTCTCCCCCCTTACTTTGTTGTGCACGGTCAAATTTGACTGGTCTGTCATTAACACAAAAAACATCAAACCAAATTTGATTTAAACCCCTTTTAAGCTGTAAACAATGTCTCAGAATACTGGTTTACCTGCATAACTGCAGTGAATATTCAAACAATACAAACTGAAAATGTACGATCTGATGGAGGAACATCTAAAGTCACCCATTCATTTTCTATGGTGGTACATTTAGACTGGGACACCATAGATGCCAAAAGTTTACTCAACCACTCAAACTTCAATGAAAGTGGTGATCAGCTATAGTACATGTTCAAATGTCTACTGTGGAGAAATTGATAAGGCCTTGAAGCAATCAAATATCAAACACAATATTTATGATGGATGAGAGTTGTAATTCGGTCAGATTTGACCTGAACACGACAGGGGGGGTTAACCTTGTTGTTATAGGCTAATTTCTAATGTGGATGAGAAGAGCCGCTTTCACACCAAGTACTTTGCCGTACTTAGTTCCCAGTACTTAAACCCGCCAAACTCTTTAGTCCCGTAACTGTCCTAGTGAATCGCGTTCACACCGGAATAAGTCCCTGAGGGAGGATTAGGCAAATGAAGCCGCTGACGTCACTTCTTCTTCTTATGCTTTAGGTTTACTGGCAGGCCACAAACTACTTCATGGCGTATACTGCCACCCAAAGTCCCGGAGTCCCCCGGAGTCCGGGACTTTGGGTGGCAGTAAATCGCCACCCGAAGCCCCGGGTAATTCGCCAGAAGCGCCGACACCTCCTCATCTCCACCGATCCCACGTTTTATTTTGTGTTGCCATAAGTTAGTCTCTCCGTTGGTGCGCTGGGCTAATGCTAATAATGCTAATAAATAAAATAAAATGGCGGCTTCACAAAATAAATTGGAACCTTTTTCTCCCCAGGAAAGTCCCTGCTCTCTAGCAGGGACTGAAAAGGGGTGAAAAGGTTCGCAAAAAAAAGTTCTAGTTCCAGATCTTTTTGGTGTGAACGCAAAATCCCAGGAACTATCGGAACTATTCCTGGGAAAAGTACTCCAGTGTGAAAGCGCCTATTTTTTTTTCCCCCAATACCATGTGAGCAGCATGGTTTTTTGAACATTGTAATTACTTTCTCTTCTTTAGAAAAAGAACAAACAAACAACCCAAACCCTCTAGACTGTTACAAAGAAGAGTCCACTCAATCCACTTGTGTTCTAAAGAAAGAAGAGAGAAACAAACCTGTGGACATGTTTGAATTTAGGGTTTCTGCCACACAAACAGTATTTTATTGAGTCAGTAAAAGTGATAGTTGGCTCTTGTTTGAACACAGTAATAAAGCGTAATAATGAGTTGAATTCAAACACACACTTTTCATTGTACTGCTCTCTCAAAGGCAACGCCATGCTAACTGCAGCCAATCAGGCGAACAAACAAACAAGCCCACACGCAGACCAATAACAAGTCATCCATCTTCAATTTTCACTGTCCCTCTTTCATCAGAATGCATCTTTTCTTTTCCTCTGGGCAATCTTCCACTCCTCATATACATCTGTACAAATTGATTTCCTCTTTACAAGGGAAGATAATGACTGTGGCAACAGAAATACCTGTAAGTGAGGGATAATTGCACCGCGAGACACCACCCGCTGTGTCCCTTTCTCCGAACCCCCCAACAACATGAATTTTAAGCTTCAATAGCACTCAACGCTGTCACACCAATGAAGCCCAGATTTCATTAAAATGATAGTTCTTTCTGCTTCTAGTTCATCTATTAAGATGAGCATCTCGTTGCGGACATTTTTATATAGGTATAAAGAGGGGCCGCTACGATTTAACATTTGTACCCTGCTGTTAGACATGAAAAGGAGCGCGCTGGGGTCCACTCGTCGGTTAGATACCTGTACAAAGCTGCCGCCGACAATTGTGGGTAATGCGGTTCTCCCTTTCTCTCTCTCACTCTCTCTCTCCACTTCTCTCTCTCTAACAAAGGGAAGAATCCGGCGACGCCTCGCTGACGAGACGCTCAAACATTGTTTACTCCCATTTGTCCTGCACATAGAAAACATCAAGCTCACCAAAGTGAAGTAAAGCAATGTTAATGCATGAGTGCAGCTTCTGTGGAGACAAGCCAGGTCCGCCTGCTGGAGCACTGCAGATGTGTTCAAATGCAGCAAATTGGGTGGTAATATTTCCATGTATGTTATGTTGTAATCTTTGGAGATCAATTAAATCAATGCTACAGTGTCAGAGTCTACACTTGCATCCAACATATATTAATAAAGGGAGTATTCAGACGGTGGAAATATGTGGTGATGAACTCCGGAAATAATAATCAGCACTGATGATAATCGCTTCAGAAGAGCATTGTCCTGCTCATTGTGCTGTTTATTACTGAATCCACGCTTCCTTTGAGAGAATCCAACTGTCTTTTTATTGTGATTATTGTGTTTGATCACTGATTATCACTGTCACTTATTAAGTTCAATTTGTTATTGTACAAATGATGAAATGAGTTTGTTCAAACAGCTGAATCAATGACAAAAGCCTCAACTCTTACAATGATTATCTCCTCTCATTAGTAACCATTTCTCAAATCCAAATCAAAGACACTCGCTCGCTTGCACTTTTTTTTCTTCTCCCTGAAAGTCATCAAATGAGCACAGAGAACAAGCCCCAAACTTCCAATGCAGGCGTCTTCAGGCAGGCAGGAGGAAGGAGAAATATACAAATAAAAGGAAAAGCACAATCGTCTGAAACAAACGAGAGAGGACAAGTTTCTATATTCTGAAGTCAGAACTAAAAGGTATGCAGATGTCTTCTCATCCTGTTCCTTCCCAGGTGACAGGTATGTCAGGCCCTGGAAGCCCCCGCAGTATAATTACACGCCATCCTACCCCTCCAGCAAAGGAGGTGTTGCTCGAAGAGGAGCGTGGCGTGTTCAGATTCCTGTGACTCTAGCAGGGTAACCCAGGGGAATCGCTTCTTTAACAAAGCCCATCTCTTACGCCTTTAAATATCTTTAAGTGCATCACCCCCCCCCCCCCCCCCCCATAGCCTCTTCCAAACCCCCCCCCCCATCCCTCCGAGCCTTTCTCCATTCTCTGCTTCTCCACCCAAAGAGTTCTGAAGTTGTCTTGTTTTTTATTTATTTTTTTATTCAGTAAGGCGGTGGTTAGGAGTCGGGTGAATGGCACCAAAGCCTAATGATGAACATCCTGAGTGTCCCCCGAGTCCCCCCCACACATCTGAGTGACTGGTCTGATGTCTGCAAGGCCTCTTTAATGGGACATCAAAGCTGGAGCCGGTAGAAGGAGGAACGTCACACACAAACACACACACACACACACACACACACACACACACACACTCCCGCACATAAAGCAGCATTGGTCCTCAGGAACACTGAGGATTGATCAGAGGCCTCCGCCCTTCACTGTCACCACACTGTGACACAACCAGAGACATGTCTTATAATACATGTAGTAAATGAAGTTCAGCAGGGACAACATCAGCACATCTGAACCTGATCCGATTCCCTTCTATGACCACATAATACATATCAAGCCATTAAAACATCCTGGGGAGAAAAATAAAATGTTTCTACCTTTTTATTTTTATTTAACATCATAATAAAGATGTCCAGATTACATGATACGGCCAGCCAATGTTATACATTGTTCTTCTTATTGATACAAATATTATATAAAATTATAAGGCAAGTTATGATGTACATAGCCTTCAAAGATTCTCAAAATAATGTTCTAAGATGTTCAGGGTTAATCCCAGTTACTCATTCCTAGTACTGCTGAGCGAGGCCACATTAACCTGTGAGGGGACTCGAGGCACATTGAGCTGTGGCCCCCCCAGTTCTCCCCCCTCACAACACTGTGTGTGCTGTTACCTTCCCTATACACACAACAGCTTCATGTAATTTTGCCCACAGTCTCACAATTCAAGCTGTGCTCACCTGTAGTGTGCGCATGGTAGAATTATACATAGATGTATATTAAAGGTTGTAACTTCATTTAACTTCATATGCTGTGCCTCACTAATGTAGGTTCCCAAATTCAATTGTACGTTATTCAATTATCATAGGCTAACTGCCAGGAAGTGACCCTGTGGTTTATTGGGCCCTAATGGTGTTGGGCCCCGGGGCAGTTGTCCACAAGCGCAAGAACAGCAGAATATCTCAAAGAATGTTCTTAAAAGCAAACTTGTTAGTGGAGGGGTTCGGCTGCTGGTGGAAGAGGAGAATTTCAGTGTGCAGAAACATGATGCAATGAAAAAGAAAAAATCAACGGCAGCTCTGTTCCTGTTGTTGAAAAACTGAAAAAGCTGCGAATAAACCTGCCTTATTTTAAATTATACATGTTGCTTATGAAGACATATTGTCCATTTTAAAACATTTTTAAGGGGCTTCTGGGGCTCAACATTTGATTCCATGGATGATCAACGATCTCAAAGACTTATTTATTGTAAAATTGACAATAGTTTAAAAAATCCCCTTGTATTAGCCATATGAATATTTGGTTGGTTTTCCCAGACCTTTTAACTGTACACAATGTGGTTGAAGTAAAATCTAAAAACTCTTTATTTACTACTGCCTCTCACATCCATTAAACACATTAAACACCATTTCAAATGTTTGTCTTTTTATATTAAGGCATTTATTGAAATGTGAGTTGTGACAGCCCTACACTTCCAGAGGCATGATAGAAAGCAGAGAATGATGAGATGTGATATGTTTGGGTCAAAATAGCCTCAGGCAGTCAAATACAATAATTATAATGACTTAAAATCCTCATTTGAAACTACTTCCTATCAATTAATGGCATTTGTATAGCAACTCCAATGTCTGCTCCCCTCAGAGACAATTTATTATTAGTTAAAAGGAAAGAAGTACGTTCAGAAATAGTTCATACTTATTAATCAGAATGGCATTCTTTTCAAAGTCACTTAATGGTAATACTAGTAGAAGAATAAAGGAGCTGTTGACAGGAAGCTGCTTTCTTGCTTGTTTTACGACTAACTTTACATTTGATTTACAATCTTCCTTTCTGAGTAATTGCTGCTCTGGTTTTCCAGTTTAACCTCTTTAACCTCACTCACACACTGACACCCACGCCACTTCACAGGTTAACCTTTTGTGTGACTGCTGTTAGCCCTTATGCTGCAATTTGCACGATGATTACTCACTCATTAATCTTAATGTATTTACTGAAACCATGCAATGGAAGTGCATGGGATTAACACTACTGCAGAGCTCCTGTTAATGAGTAAGAGCAACAATGAAATGCAGTCGGACTGTGATGGCACTCATAATAGCTTCTGAACTTTACATGTTATTATAATGGGTTTATGCACAGGTGATCAGCGTGCAGTACTGAGTATTATGTAATATAAATACAATTACTTTACAACTGTGTGTAAAAATAAATCAGACACATGCAAACCATTTAACCTGTTAACCCCTGAGCCTGTTTTTCAGGTCTCAGGCTCGAAAACGACATTCCCAGAACAAATGACTATAACTTCCCTTCTGAAAGGGGTAAATTAATAATCTTTTTTCTCAAAGCAAGGATAAACCTGTGAGTTGGATGTAGAAGAGTCAGAATCAATATAGCATTTTTTTATTTTAAAGTAAATTCAGATTTAACATAGTAAAAAAAATGCAATTATAGTGTCCGTCCAAAAAGAAAACATTACTTATAGTGAAAACTACGGAGCCCTGGAGGGTTCATAGAGAGAAAAATAAATAAAACGAGGCCACGTTTTATTAATTTGTGCGCACGATATACTTTCTTGTTCGCACAAGATACTTTCTCGTTCGCACAAGATACTTTCTTATGGTAAAACACATCGAACTGCCCGATTATTACGCCATTAGTTCTCATTCATAACACTCCGTTTGATGTCTCACTATGGGATGGGCCTCAACGCGTATGCAAACAGAAGCATCAATCTCATTACGCCAATCCTGATTGGCTGGTGATCTTGACGTCTACGTCAGGGAATCCACCCACCCTTTAAGTAGCTTGCGCTACGACGCAGCGTCATTCAAACACCTCTTCTCGCTTCAGAGCACATCTCGAATATCAGTAGCCGGGCTAGCTTAACGGTCCACAGACTGAACCCAAGCTAACATTCGGTCGACGGGCGCTTGCCGGTTACTTTTTTTGCTTTGCAGAAGAATAGAACAAATATTAACACACCAGTTAATATTGTAATCTGCCCCGCCGTTTTTTCTTTCGGAATAACGGTAAGGTTTGATTTTTTCTTCAAACAGTAACATACCTGTTGCTAGTTTATCCCTCCGCGCCGACACCACGGCGAGCGGGGACGGACTCTTCTCTCCCTCACACCAGAGGAGACGGAGATAAGAAAGATATTAACACACCAGTTAATATTTTTTAAAGAAAAATCTACCCCGTCGTTTTTTCCTTTCGGAATAACGATAAGGTTGGATTTATTTTCTCGGTAACATACCTGTTACTAGCTTGTCCCTCCGCGCCGACACCCCGGCAAGCGAGGATGGACCCTTCTCTCCCTCACACCAGAGGAGTCGGAGGCTCGGCTCTGCGGCTGCAGGTTTAAGATCTCGAGCACGGACTCACACCAGGTCTGCTCGTCCTGCCTTGGGCTGGAACACGCCCAGGAAGCTATCGATACCCCTGGTTCGTGCGGGCATTGTGCCCGCTTCACCATCAAGAGCCTCCGCCGACAGCTAGCGCGCCAAGCTAGCCTGTCGGGACAGGACCCCTTCATGTCTGTTGATTCGCCGGCCGGCAATCGGGACATGGTGGCGTCCGCCGCGGAGATTGAGCCCCACGCTGTGTCAGGCTGGGGCTCAACAATGGCGGTAGCCGCGGAATCGGAGCCCCGCGCCGTGTCAGGCTGGGGCCCGGTGGCGGCAAGAGCCGCGAGAGCAGAGCCCCGCGCTGTGTCAAGCTGGGGCTCCCAGCTGGACCTCACCGTGGTTCTACCCGCGGAGGATGTCCTACAGCTGGATTATATGGAGGAGGATGAAGAGGATGCCTCTGAGTTCCTCTTATCCGACTCGGATGAGCACGAAGATGACATCTTCGTTTCATCTGCCCAGGTTGCCAAGCCGGAGGCGATATCCGCTCCCCCGGGCGAAAGCACACCAGCTTCGCCCTGCCTCAGTATGGACTTGCAGGCCGTGTGCCAACGCGCTGCGTCCAGGCTGGACATCCCCTGGCCTGAAGTGGCCAAGGAGACCTCCAGATCTCGCTATGAGGGGAAGAACTTGCCCCAAGCAGCGAGGATGAGGAAGCAGCTTCTCCGAGTCTTTCCAGAGATGCTGGACGAGGTGTCGGTCTCGTAGAGAGACCGCCCTTTCAGCAACAAAGCCCCAATCCAGGGTGCCTTCTCTTTGGACTGTGACGGCATGGAGAAGCTCGGCCTGCTCCGCATGCCGCCCATGGAGCCACTGGTGGCAGCCCACCTCCAACCGCGGCTGGCTTTGGCACCAAGCAGGAACCCCACGCTACCGGCAAAGGCAGACCGCTTCCAGTCAGTAATGACCGAACGAGCCTATAAAGCCGCAGCTTTATCCGCCAGGGCGCTCAACCTCTCTTCGCTGCTGACCGCCTACCAGGCGGAGCTCTGCGAGGACATGACGATCAAACCTGAGCCTGCCGTGTGGGACGAAATCGCAGCGATCACGGACATTTGCCTCTGTGTGCAGCGCTGTGCAGTCCAAGCCACGGGAAAAGCACTGGGGATAATGGTGGTACAGGAGAGAGCCAGGTGGCTTACCCTGACGAACCTTCCAGACCGGGAAAAAGAGGACGTCTTGGACATGCCTATTGTTCCCGTGGGCATATTTGGCTCCGCTCTAGCTTCGATGCAGCAGTGGTGTGAGTCCAAAAAGAAGGAGGATGAGGCTCTCCGGCTTTGTCTTCCCCGAAGGTTCCAGCCGCCGCCTTCAACGGCCCCGCGGCAGTCCTTCGCTCAGGCTGCCTCACGTCCTGCCCGTTTCAAGATCCCGAAACAGCAGAGGCCACAGTCTGCCCCGGGTCTCCAGCCCAGACATGAGGCGAGGACGGGCTGGCCAAAAAAGTCTCCGGTTCCGGCAGCAGCCGCTCAGGCACAGCCGGCCCAGACTTTCAGCCACCAGACGCAGAAGAAGAAGAAGAGGGCGGCCTGACAGCCTCCTCTCCTCTCCTCGATAAAAGAGCTGGAAGTTCCCTGTTCTCCAGCTCCAGAACACCAATGTTTCTCCAGTGTTTGATGCTCATGTGTTTCCGGGGTGCAACCATGTCCCCATCTTCCCGCCGCCTCGAGTGATGTCAGAACGTCATCCTCAAGTTCGCGCCATGAGGGAAATGGACTTAACATCAACAACAGCAAGCTTCGCTGCTCATTTAAGTCACACAAACACATGTCATCACTATTGTTTCTTAATAAATCATTTTCCACTGTCGTTTCCAGGCTTAAAGCCAAGGGCGCAGTCAATAAAAATGAAAAGAAAGACAATAAAAATAATAAACAGTCTGACGTCTACCCCCCTTCTAAGAGTGGCTGCTACCTCTCTCAGAAGGCGGACGATGGACGGGGCTGTGAAGGCATCACCGCCACGCGCATGCGCAGTGTCGACCGGGGTTGTCAATCTGGGGTACCACCGTGTTCAGACACTAGAGGGCCCCATAACACAACAAATAAAGACACAGAGGGCAGACGACAGGGATGTGACATCTCCACTCGCTTTGAGAAGCGAAAAGTGGAGGATGCTCACAGATTCTGCTTGGGTTTTCAAGACGATAACACGGGGTTACAGACTCCAATTCGCTGTCACCCCCCCTCACTTTTCGGGAATTCTACATTCGCAAGCCCGGGGAGAGTCGGCCCATATTCTAGAGCAAGAGATCCTCTCGCTACTTGACAAGAAGACTATATCTATAATACCTTCCGAACAGAGTCAGAGCGGCTTTTACTCCAAGTATTTCCTCGTTCCCAAACGGGGAGGGAACGGAATTCGGCCTATACTAGATTTGAGGGCTCTGAAGAAATATCTCAAAAGATACAAATTAAGAATGCTCACTTACACATCTCTGTTGCACCTCGTGTGCCAAAACGATTGCTTCACATCAGTCGACCTGAAAGACGCGTATTTCCACATCCCAGTATATTATCCACACAGGAAATATCTGAGGTTCGCCTTTCAGGGTGTCTGTTACGAGTACAGAGTACTTCCCTTCGGTCTGTCTCTCAGCCCACGAGTTTTTATACGGTGTACGGAAGCCGCGATATCCCCGTTAAGACAACAGGGTATTCGCCTCGCAACTTATCTGGACGATTGGCTCCTTCTCGCACAGTCGGAGCAAGAGGCTATTACGCGGACGAATGTCCTCATGAAACACCTGCTCGACCTGGGTTTCGTAATAAACAGAAAAGAGCATGTTGTCCCCAGCCCAGACTGTACTCTTCCTGGGCCTACGCCTGAATTCGGTGCCCTTTACAGCCCGCCTGTAAGCAGAGAGAGTGAAAGCCTTCATTTCCAGCCACGCAAATATGTTCTCTTCAGATCATGTCTGCGGTTGCTGGGGCTCATGGCGTCAGCCATCCTGGTGGTACGACTGGGACGCTTACACATGAGGGAATTTCAGCGCTTGGTGGCTGCCCTCAGACTGGACTCCCTGCGTCATGGCGCGCGGAGAGTGATGGTCACTATGAAATGCGTAATGGCTCTGCGCCACTGGCTGCACCCTACTTTTCTAGTACGGGGCGTGCCTATGGGTGCTGTCCTATCGCGGAAGGTGGTCACCACAGACGCATGTCTGACGGGCTGGGGGGGTATATACGAAGGTCGACCTGTGAGGGGTCTCTGGAGCAGAGACCTCCAACGGTCACACATAAATTATCTGGAGCTTTTAGCGGTGTTCCTCACCCTGAAATGCTTTCTCCCTTTTCTCAGAGGACATCATGTCCTCCTGAGGACAGACAACACGACCACAATATCGTATATAAACCGCCAAGGGGGTTTGCGTTCTCTCCAGTTACACATGCTGGCACGCAAACTGATCTTATGGAGCTGCGGACGTCTCCTCTCTCTGAGAGCGACGCACGTACCAGGAGTGATGAACCTCGGGGCAGATCTGCTGTCCAGAGGTGCACCACTATATGCAGACTGGACTCTACATCCAATAATTGTGAGTCAGCTGTGGGTGCGTTACGGCCGGGCCGCGGTGGATCTGTTCGCATCAAAAGAAAACGCTCAATGTCAGCTGTTCTTTTCAATGCGCGATTTAAACGCACCGTTAGGCGTGGACGTGCTCGCGCACGCTTGGCCTCCGGTCCTTCTGTACACGTTCCCCCCCATGGCTCTGATACCCCAACTCTGGCCAGAGTAAGAGAACAACGCCACACACTGATCCTAATAGCTCCACACTGGCCTGCAATGTACTGGCTGGCGGAGATATATCAGCTGCTGTGCGGGCAGCCGTGGCAGCTCCCGCTACGCACGGACATACTGTCTCAGGCAGGGGGGACGATTTTTCACCCACACCCAGAGCGCTTGGCACTATGGGCCTGGCCCGTGAGTGGTACAATCTGAATACAGTGGGACTCCCTCAGAAGGTGATAAACACTATTCAGAGTGCAAGAGCTTCCTCCACCAGGTCCCTCTATGACTGTAAGTGGAGGGTGTTTGAGGAGTGGTGCCTTCAAAAAGAACACATCTCTTTTCAATGTCCTGTCGGGGTGATTTTATCATTTCTACAGGACCTGATTGATAAACACAGAGCTTTCTCTACGATCACAGTGTACCTGGCTGCTATTGCTGCATGCCATGTGGGCTTTGAGGGAAAGACGGCTAGCCAACATCCCTTGGTCTGCCGTTTTATGATAGGGGCTCGCAGGCTCCTCCCTGTTTCCAGGTCACTGGTGCTCTTATGGGACTTGGCAGTGGTTTTAGATGGGCTCACTCGACCTCCATTTGAACCCCTGGAAGAAGCTGACATGAAACACCTGTCACTGAAGACAGTGTTGTTACTGGCTCTGGCATCTGCCAAGCGAGTCAGTGATATTCATGCGCTCTCTGTACATCCTTCATGCACTCAGTTTGCCCCTAGGGCAAACGAGAGTGTTGCTGAAGCCCAACCCTGCCTTTGTACCTAAGGTGGTTGGCTCATGTACCCCCATTAACATTGAGGCATTTCCTCCGCCCAGTCCGTGCTTTACGCACCGATATGGACAGGTCAAAAGAGTTTTGATGCAATGACCAACTCTTTGTATCCTGGGCTAACCCTCATAAGGGCAAGCCCGTTACCAGGCAACGGCTCTCCCACTGGATTGTGGAAAGGATTGCTCTGGCTTATACGAGTCAGGGTTTGCAGGCACCAACAGGCCTGCGTGCTCATTCTATTCGTGGACTGGCTACATCCTGGGCTTTGTTCAAGGGAGTTTCCATCCAAGACATTTGTGCAGCAGGGAGCTGGTCCTCGCCGCTCACTTTTGTCCGCTTTTACAGGCTAGATGTCTCTGCTCCAAGTGTGGCCCGCGCAGTGCTGGGCCCCGTGTTGAGACAGAGTTCTACCTGTTAAGTTCTGGTTGTTTTGGTGATTTTCGAGATAAGCATGTCTAGCAATACGGGAGTTTCAATATCCCATAGTGAGACATCGAACGGAGTGTTATGAATGAGAACTATAGGTTACTTACGTAATCCCAGTTCTCAGAGTAACATGAAGTGAGATGTCTCACCAGACGGCCCTTCTTGCTAAGGCGAAGCGAGAAGAGGTGCTTATTTTGAATGACGCTGCGTCGTAGCGCAAGCTATTTAAAGGGTGGGTGGATTACCTGACGTAAACGTCAAGATCACCAGCCAATCAGGATTGGCGTAATGAGATTAATGCTTCTGTTTGCATACGCGTTGAGGCGCTTCCCATAGTGAGACATCTCACTTCATGTTACTCTGAGAACTGGGGTTACGTAAGTAGTTTTATGTCCGGTCCCCAGGGCGTGTGTGTGTGTGTGTGTGTGTGTGTGTGTGTGTGTGTGTGTGTGTGTGTGTGTGTGTGTGTGTGTGTGTGTGTGTGGGCGTGTGTGTGGGGGCATTTGTTTATGATAGTGTCGTTCGTTCCGGTGCACTCCGGCAGGACTATAGCACTACATCGAAATTAAGATTAAACACATTTCTTTCACTTGGGAATACACATATAACTATGGAGAACCAGATGTGTGTAAATTACTGTTCATGGTCATTTGAAAACAAATGCCGGTGTCGGACACACACAAACACACACACACAGAGCGGAGCTGAGCACAAACACACACATCATGCGCCACAGGACATCTCCTTCATAAAACGAGTAATATGGAATAATCTGGTAGTTCGATGTGTGTAGAGGTGTGTGTGGTTAAACGTAGCAGCCTCCATCTCTATTCATCTGTTCTAATGAAGGGAAACACAGTGAAGTAAACAGTAAAAGGCACAGCTCTTTGCAGCTGGTGCTGCTCTTCTCAGATTCTGCTGAGTTACACGTTACTGCCTCCAGTGCCCTGTACGACGAAGCCAGTTCAACAGACCCTGGATATGTTTGAGTTACCCGGCTTAACTAACCCTAACAATCAACGCGATCTCGCTAAGCGGTCCTACTTAGCTGGTTATCAACTCAGTAAATCAACCAGGGTTTCACGTGATAGTGACGGGGTTAGCAACATTTGACCAATCACAAACATGGAGAAGCGTGCTGACAGCGCAGCGCCATACTTCATGAACGAATAGTAAATAGCACATCCTGATTCGTAGTACAGGCCACTGGTGCCGCAGAGAATTCATAAAGTGAAGGAGGCTTTCCTTCTATAAAACAGCTGTGGGCAGCAGATACTGTGAGAGTCATGGACATGAATACATAGATCAAAGCAGACTGGTTTACAGACTCTTCTGTTTTGCGAATCCGGTGCTTAAACACATAGCTCTACACCTCTGGCCAAAATATCCCTAAAATAAAGTCCGAGTTTCAAATATATCTCAAATAATGTATGCACTGCCATTTCACCACATAAAAATAACAGTCTGCAATGAAACGGTTGTCTCCTCTGTGCTCCACTTCCTACTTGGCGCACCGGTAACTTTCTCGTGCGAACGAGAAACTAACAAAATACTTTCTCGTTCGCACAAAATTGTATTTTGTGAGAACGAGAAAGTATATCGTGCGCACAAGATACTTTTTTTTCTTCTCCATGAACCTTTAGGGGCTCCGTAGAAAACCACCCTTGTTAAGCCCGGCAAGGGTGGAACAGGTTAAAATGATGAGGCAATACCAATTTAGATTTTGACAACTTCCTTATTCCATCCATCCATCCATCCATCCATCCATCTTCCCCCGCTTATCCGTGGTCGGGTCGCCGGGGTAGCAGTTCCAGCAGAGAGCCCCAAACTTTCTTTTCTCTGGCGACATCAACCAGCTCTGACTGGGGGATCCCAAGGCGCTCCCAGGCCAGCGAAGAGATATAATCCCTCCACCTGGTCCTAGGTCTACCCCTTGGTCTCTTCCCAGCTGGACGTGCCTGGAACACCTCCCTAGGGAGGCGCCCAGGTGGCATCCTAACTAGGTGCCCGAACCACCTCAACTGGCTCCTTTCGACGCGAAGGAGGAGCGGCTCAACTCCGAGTCCCTCCCGGATGACCGAACTTCTCACCTTATCCCTAAAGGAGACACCAGCCACCCTGCGGAGAAAACCCATCTCGGACGCTTGTATCCGCGATCTCGTTCTTTCGGTCATGACCCATCCTTCATGACCATAGGTGAGGGTAGGAACGAAAATGGCCCGGTAGACAGAGAGCTTTGCCTTCTGGCTCAGCTCCCTTTTCGTCACAACGGTGCGGTAAAGCGACTGCAGTACCGCTCCCGCTGCTCCGATTCTCCGGCCCATCTCACGCTCCATTGTTCCCTCACTCGAGAACAAGACCCCGAGATACATGAACTCCTTCACTTGGGGTAAGGACTCATTCCCTACTTGGAGTGGACAGTCCATCGGTTTCCTGCAGAGAACCATGGCCTTAGATTTGGAGGTGCTGATCCTTATCCCAGCCGCTTCACACTCGGTTGCAAACCGATCCAGTGAGTGCTGAAGGTCGCCGACCGATGAAGCCATTAGAACCACATCATCTGCAAAAAGCAGTGGTGCAATCCTTAGTCCACCGAATTGCAGACCCCCTCCCCCATGACTACGCCTCGAAATCCGATCCATGTATATTACAAACAGGATTGGTGACAATGCGCAGCCCTGGCGGAGGCTAACCCTCACCGGAAATGGGTCCGACTTACTGCCGAGGACCCGGACACAGCTCTCGCTTTGGGAGTACAGAGATTGGATGGCCCTGAGTAGAGACCCCCTCACCCCATACTCCCGCAGCACCTCCCACAGTAACTCCCTGGGAACTCGGTCATACGCCTTCTCCAAGTCTACAAAACACATGTAGACCGGATAAGCGTACTCCCAGGCCCCCTCCAGGATCCTTGCGAGAGTAAAAAGCTGATCCATCGTTCCACGACCAGGACGGAATCCGCATTGTTCCTCCTCAATCTGAGGTTCGACAATCTGCCTGACCCTCCTTTCTAGTACCTTAGAGTAAACTTTCCCGGGGAGGCTGAGTAGTGTGATGCCTCTGTAATTGGCACACACCCTCTGATCCCCCTTTTTAAAAAAGGGGAACCTACACCCCGGTCTGCCACTCCTTCGGTACTGTTTCCGACTTCCACGCAATGTTGATGAGACATGTCAACCATGACAGTCCCTCAACACCCAGAGCCTTCAGCATTTCTGGGCGGATCTCATCCACCCCCGGGGCTTTGCCACTGTGGAGTTGTTTGACGACCTCAATGACCTCCCCCCGGGAGATTGGTGTTGATCCCCCGTCATACTCCAGCTCTGCCTCTAACATAAAGGGCGGAGTTGTTGGGTTCAGGAGTTCCTCAAAGTGTTCCTTCCAACGCCCTAACACTCCATCAGTTGAGGTCAACAACGTCCCATCCTTACTGTACACAGCTTGGATGGTTCGCTGCTTCCCCCTCCTGAGGTGTCGGACAGTTTTCCAGAACAACTTTGGTGCCGCCGAAAGTCCTTCTCCATGTCTTCTCCGAACTTCTCCCACACCCGCTGCTTTGCCTCGGCCACGGATGAGGCTGCTGCCCTTCGGGCCTGTCGGTACCTTGCAACTGCCTCGGGAGTCCCCCGGGATAACAAATCCCTGAAGGCCTCCTTCTTCAGTCGGACGGCTTCCCTGACCACCGGTGTCCACCAGGAGGTTCGAGGGTTACCGCCCCTTGAGGCACCTAAGACCTTGAGACCACAGCTCCCCGCCGCGGCTTCGGCAATAGAGGCTTTGAACACCGACCACTCTGGTTCAATGTCCCCAACCTCCACAGGAATGCCCGAAAAGCTCCGCCGGAGGTGTGAGTTGAAGGCCTCCTGAACTTGGGCCTCCTCCAGACGTTCCCAGTTCACCCGAACTACATGTTTGGGCTTACCAGGTCTATCCAGAGGCTTCCCCCGCCACTCGACCCAACTCACCACCAGATGGTGATCAGTTGACAACTCCGCCCCTCTCTTTACCCGAGTGTCCAAAACATACGGCCTCAGGTCCGATGATACGATAACGAAATCGATCATGGACCTTCTGCCTAGGGTGCTCTGGTACCACGTACACTTATGAGCATCCTTATGTTCGAACATGGTGTTTGTTATGGCCAATCCATGACTAGCACAGAAGTCCAGTAACAAACCACCACTCCGGTTCAGATCAGGGGGGCCGTTCCTCCCAATCACGCCCCTCCAAGTGTCTCCATCATTGCCCACATGTGCGTTGAAGTCTCCCAGCAAGATTAAAGAGTCCCCTTCAGGAGCCCCATACAGGACTCTTTCCAGGGTCTCCAAGAAGGCCGTATACTGCACACACAACAGTCAGAGTTTTCCCCCCCATAACCCGCAGGCGTAGGGAGGCGACCCTCTCGTCCACTGTGGTAAACTCCAACAACGAAGCACCCAACCGGGGACTTGTTAGTATTCCCACACCCGCCCGGCGCCTCACACCTTGAGCAACTCCGGAGAATAATAGAGTCCAACCCCTATCCAGAAGTAAGGTTCCAGAGCCGACGCTGTGCGTAGAGGTGAGCCCAACCAGATCCAACTGGTAACGCTCCACCTCCCGCACAAGCTCCGACTCCTTCCCCCCCAGAGAGGTGACGTTCCACGTCCCCAAAGCCAGCTTCTGTCGCCCGGGTCTGGTCCGTCGAGACCCTCCGCTTTCACTGCCACCCTTCTGGCAGCGCACCCGACCCCATCGCTGTTTCCCGTAGGTGGTGGGCCCGCGGGACGGAGAAGCGGAGGTGTTGCCCACGTTGCCTTTTCGGGCTGGGCCCGGCCGGGCTCCGTGGCAAGCCCGGCCACCAGACGCTCGCCGACGAGTCCTCCTTCTAGGCCTGGCTCCAGAAGGGGACCCCGGGCTTCCTCCGGGCCGGGTATCCTCACTTCCTGTGTCGTCTTTCATGAGGTCCTTATTCCAGTGAAACAATAATATAGCTTCAATAAAAAGCTATAGTAAACCACCAGACTCAGGGCCAGTTTCATCCCACAGGTCATAAGACTATTTAACACCTGAGCCTGCACTATTTTTATTGTTGTTTCTTATATATTTGTTGTAATTGCGCTGTGGAGGAACCTGCGATCTACGTTTTTCATAGATTACATAATTACACCGTAGTTGTGTATATGACAAGACAATACATCTTTGAATCTTGAATAAGAAGCTTATACAGGATATTTACGTGATACTGTATAAGCTATAATAAGAGGTTTCAATTAAAACAACAGCGAGTTTCCAACTAAATATAATATATATATTTAAAATAATGAGCTTATTCCATGCATTGTTCGCCTGATGTAAACTTTTCGTCTTCACAGGGAGCAGCTGCAGTCTGCCTGCGCTCTGAGGTGTGCAGCGATAACCTAAGTAGGTCAAACTATCTGCAAAGAACGCAACTCCGCAAACTTTCCATTGCCGACGCCATCGCAGCGAGGGTGGGGAGGGGGGCAAGAAAAAACAATTCACTTGTCACAAACTTGACACCTTTCTCCTTTTCCAGAGGAGGAGGAGGTGAGGGAGAAAAGAGAGAAGAAAGGAGTGTTTCATTGTTCTGAAGTTTCCCTCCCTTTTGCTTTGCCTATCGTTGCCACTGAAATCAACACTTACCTTGTCAATGACAACCTGGCAAATTGCCAGACATTAAGGGGAAGTGCACAGGGCCTGCAGTGTGTGTATGGATGGAGGGTCTTTGTTTTTGAGTGTGTGAGTATGTGTGGCAGGGGGTGACTGTAATGCCTGGTCCCAAGGGCATCAGGCAGGAAGTTAAAATAGCTCCTTGCTTGCTCCCGCTCCGGAGCAGGATGGGTTTTTTGTTAAAAGGTTTCCGTTTTTTTCCAGCCCAGCGAGAACCTGTGAAAACAGGAGCCGGTTTCGTCTTCAGGGACCCCATTACGAGGCATTGTGAAATTATCTGAGCTTGATTAAACCTGCTGAGCTCTCAGACAAAACGATCCCTATAATCACAGCTGGAGACACACAAATCTAAACCCCGCACAGAATAATAAGAGCGCTGCTGCCTTTCCTGATCTGAAAAACAGGGACGCTTCATGTCCGTAGTGCAGGATTTTGAAGAAATATAAAAATGACAAAATAGCCATATACAAGCTTTCCTCTTAGAAATGTCCACACATCTCACAGCGTAGCATAGCCGAGATACAAAAAGAGGAAAATGTTATGCTTATAACAGAGTGTGACGTTCAGACGCAGGCTGTAACCCGAGGACAGGTTGTTGGTGTATTTGGGATCCTGATGATGTTCCTGTTCCAGTGTGTGAAGCAGCAGTGGAATAATCAGTGCCACAGCAAATTCATCTGTTTCGTGATCACGCTACATTTCAGAGAAGTTGGCCAACAACAACTCGGAAATGCTCTCTATCTCTCACACACTGATAGCTGAAAAACTATGGCCATGTGTGTGTCTGCTCAAAAATCGTTTCCCTATATGTATGGAAATTCGCAGAAGGCCTATGCACATACAGGATTGGCCAGACAGAAAGGAGAGAAACTTAGATGTAAAAAAGGGACCCGAAAGACACTGGACTGCATGGGTTCTGAAAATTGGGTCTGAAACGCAAATATCTAATCTAGTTAGCAAAATGTTAGCCAAGGAATTAGCATGCTATAGGATCTTGACTGATGATTGAATGAGCAGCGTACACACAAAGATGTGTTGGGAGAGCAATGCACAAAGGTTTGAGCTTCAAACACTGACAACACATCCCATCAACAACGCTGCAGGGATGCAGGGAACGCTGCATTTGACTGCAAACAGCACAGAGCTCTGATCATGGATACCACAGTTCTCCACAGTTTATGTGCAGGTAATACAACAAATAATCGATTGTATAACTGAATTCTTAAAGCTGCAATAATCTTTTTTTTTTTACGCAACAATTAGTCAAATAACTACGTGTGATGTAATCGCAGTTACTTTTGTCAGAAACGCACAGAGAGTTAGCACCAAACCTGCATTTTAGGGTTTTAGCATATCTGCTCTTTATTTAACTGCACTGTTTCTTGTTTTAAGTCTCACTGCTCTCATCAAACTCATTCCCATCAGCATCCACAATATACAGCTTCAACATCAATGTGGACGTAGTGTGACGTCACCCATAGGTGTCTGCGTGGGGCTCCAGATGTCTCCATGGTGGCACTGCCCCCCCTAACTAATCCAACACTGGGCCAGGAGGTGAGGCGGGGGTGGAGCCGATGTGATGACGACAGCTAACAGCGAGCGTTCTGTGAAGGCGCCATCTGTACCTTCAAGTAGCCACGCCCTTTATCATGCATAACATTTAGTATTGATATAAGAAGCTTGAAGTCATACAATGTCAAATTAACATTAAAGACCATAACAGTGTTTTTGTACCAGTCTGTAATTCCTGATACATATTTCAGACATGCAAGTTACAGCTGTGTCCAATGCATTCATGCAGGTGTACAGTACCATTATTAACATGGCACATTTGTCTCACTTGTATTACTTTGTATTATATACAGTATTCATATTTTCTGTTTGTTTATTTTATACTCTTTTTATTTTTCAAATGATGTGCAATGCCTTTGTTTTAACATGCTGCTGTAATGAAAAAAGAGTCCCAATTTGGGATCAATAGTCTTAGTACTTATCTTATGGCAATTTTGACTCTTATCACCTTGCAGATAACTTCACTAACTTCTTCCTGCTGCTGCTCCACCCACCCCAACCGACTCTGTGCATGGTGAAGCCATAGACTGTGCTTAGCTTTTGGTGTAGTTTACTTTCATAAGATCACATTTTGTTGAGCTCTCCTTCAGAAATGTTGCTGCTGCTTCGATCCCTTTAGACCTCCCTGGAAAAAAAGAATAAGAGAGATGTCAATATCCCTAAACAAGAGGAAAGTGATTCCCAGAAAGCATAAAGAAATACTGCTTTAACAAGGTGTATTATATAAATGCTCAGATTATTCAAATGAATCTGTGTCAATATCATAAGGATGATGTTCTCCTCTTTTAAAAGGGAAACCCAAACATTCAATCAGAACTGAAGACATCCTTTACTTTTACCTCCTTCAAGTCCATTTGCCTGTGAACAAAGTATTTAGTAGTTTTAGATGTGTAAGTGCATCCAATCAAGTCAAATGGAAAAAGCCCTGCCATCACAGAGAGCGTTGATATACCATTATTTAGACACATAATAATAACTGCACACTTTAGTACAGTATCTTCTATAAATGCATTTATGCTAAAGGAGTTGTGTTACCAATGAGAAGTGGGCATGCATTATTCCTATGTCAAAATGCAACCGTTGGTTAGCACTTTTTACATTTAAAGAATACTGAAACGTTAGCATGTCAAGACTTTGCTTACCGTTTGCATTTCTATAACTTTGAACATAATGGGTTGATCGCGGTGTGATTGGTGAGGATGGTCAGAACTTTCAGGTTTGTGTCACATTAAAGAAAGGAGGGGGCATTTGCAGGAACTGATCCCTTGCAGGATCCCACAGGATCATATAATGGCTATGGTAGCAACACAGCATACCAATCTATTTCTAATGAAAATACATAAATAAAACATGCAAATTTCTCAGCCAGCTGCTCTTGTCAGTTCCGCAGAGCTAAGTCCGGATCAACAAACCGACCATCCTCTGTCAGCGCTCTGCTGGCCCGGCTCCACACTGCATCGCTCTGCATTCATTTCCATTCTGCCCTGTTTTGCTTAAAAAAATCCCTACAATTGTGGCCTCTTTTGCATTTGGCCCCTATCTACTACACCCCCCCCCCCCCCCCCAAGCTGGGGAGATGCTGCTGTCCATGTGCTTATTCAGAGAGAAATGGCCTTTTGTCTCTGGTGCTCCCCGTCACATAAGGTCACGCAGGCTTACCCCCGCCAAATAAAGCCTCGGCCATTGTTATAATTTGCATTGATGCATAGAGAGGAGAGATAGGGGTGGCAGAGGGCGAGGCTGTATATGTATGTGTGTCTATGAGGAGTAACGTTGGGGGGGGGGGGGGGAGTACCATGAGGCAGGGGGGCAGGGGGAGGTTATGCAGAGCGACGGCATCTTTGCATGGAAATGTGAGCAATGGATGGACACCGTATTTTTTTCCTCGCCCTCCCACACCACACACCAACACACATCACCCCCCCTCGAGGGAAAGAAGGCCTCTTCCTCCCAAGGTCAGGGTCAATGACAGAGCGGGGCCAATTAGTATGCAGATCAGGGCTGTGATGTCGTTTAAGGGTATTGCTCTGATGCAATCACATTAGTTAGGCCAGGGAAGAATTCCCCGTCTGACCTCAATCATACGAGGGGCTGCGGGAGAAGTGAGGGGAGGAAGAGACATGGATCATCTCTCTCACCTCGCATCTTATTCCTTTTTTGATGTGACATATGGACAGTTCAACCTGACAAAAAGTGAGGGTTTTATGGAAACATGAAGTTCCCTTTACGATTTAATACACAAAAGAATACACTGATTTTTCGAGGGAGTATATTTCCAATAGTGCTAAGAAGTTTGGGATCAATCTTGTCTATTTGTTAAGTACAGAGCTGGAGTCAGGACATGTATGACTCAGCGTAGCATAAAGGCTGGTGTTGATTTGTGTTTGTTGTCTCGCGTCCAGGAGGAAGTTAAAATAAGACACAATGGAGTCTCGGAAAAGGTTCAAATGGGTACTTTAATTAAGTAACGTGGTTTCCAAACAAACAGAGCGGTACAGGGCACACAGCTGTGGTGGGGAGGCGGCGGCGGTGAAGCCAGCGCGAGATCACGTTCTCTCTCAGTCTGTATCTATTCCTTGGCTCCTCCTCTCAATGGCGGTTGTGATGACGGGGGTCCTCTTTCTCCGATGTCCGATATCGCGCATAACAGAGGATTTAGACGTTGTGTGTTCATTGTATAACTCAGAGCCGGCCCGACCCATTAAGCCCCCTAGCAAAACATTTTTTTTATTTAAAACAAAAATTAAAACAAAAAAAATCTCAGTACACCGTCGCCGTGATAAGTATGTTTAATTAATTGTGTTAATATGCCTAGATTGCCTACTCTCAAAGTCATGTATTATATTATTGAGTCAATCATATAATACATTAACCGTGCTTTACCTGAACCTCATCATGACACTAGAGAGGACGGCAGGATTGTAATTTCCCGTGTTCAGTGAATGCAACAGAGGCAAGACACCAGACCAACCTGAGAGTTTAATGGAAATAAACATCTGTCTTATTGGCTGACAGGTACCTATCCTGTGAGCTGTGACAATGTTTAAACTGTCAGTCGGACTCAAGAGTTTTTGAAGATGGACATAAGAACATATTTTCTTAAAAAAGACGACAATTCTCAGGTGGTGGCTCACACAACCACCACCTGAGCCTGATAAACAAGGTATGTAAATGTCAGTAAACTTCCAAGTTATGCGAACATGTAAGCAAAGCATAAATTACAGCTACGTTGACGTTACTTTGAATCGCGGGGGTAAGCTAAACCGTTAGCAAGTAGCTATAGCGAGCCAGATATATTAAATAAACACTTTGTCATGCAATCTAAATGTAATGTTTTTTAGCGTTACCTGGTGATTTCAAAGAAAGCTCTCTGGGGAAATGTTGACTTACTGTTCGACATGAAGCTAGAAGCTACCTTACAGTACACAGTTGATCCGGAGTCCTGTCAGTTAAAGTGTTTCATAGTTAGCTTAGCTAAGCATCAACCTAGCACTGAAATATATGGATGTTATGTGACAGTATTTCTGAGAAAAAGTCAGCTGAAATGGTGGCATAGTTGCCACTGCTTTACGTGTCGACAGCATGTTTGAACGTATTTGCAGCAGTAAATGTGAATACAGTTTAAGTGATTTGTAAAATATCCATAAAGAAAAATCTGCTTACAGTTCTATTTCATATGGGTGTTGAGAGATGTATCCATAGATCTCTTAATTTTGCTTAAATTAAATCTTCCCGTGGGAGCATGCCCCTGGACCCCCCTAGAGGAGGTGAGGACCCCCCTAGAGGAGGTTAGGTCCACGATGTTTACATGCTTATTTATACAATATGTGTGCTCATGCTAACATCATAGGACAAAAGTTGGTTCCGTGTTGTGTGTAGTGAGAACGCGCTAGAGTGAGGGGGGCCCCCAAGTAAAAGCTTGCTTAGGGCCCCCAAAAGTCTAGGGCCGGCCCTGGTATAACTCCACACGCCTTTTCTCCTCATACACTCCTTCATGACTTTTTATTCAATGCATTTTAACGGCTGTAATCGTGTTAACGTAAAACCGGAAGTGGTCATTGTTGATGCCTTTCAATAAAGCTTTTCAAAATAAACTGTACCGGAAATGTTTTCAAAATAAAACAGTTTAAGCTTACTCTATGTTTAAACTGAGTTACGTCATTCAATATTCATTTGAATTCCTTACAGTGGTAGCAGGGAAACATCTTGCTCCCCAAATACACATGCTAACACTTTTAAAGCTCACTGACTCATATATTCAGTTGTATTTATGTCATTTTGGAAAGTTGGATTGATAAGAACAACACCGATAACTACCCTTCACACAAGGTTTGACTCCTTTTTCCAATTCCTGCACATATTGATACATATGTGCAGGAATACATATGTGGAATACAGATGTTTCTGCTGCTGATCAGACAGGCTCCTGGTCAGAAACCGTATACCAGTCCCGGAGGAAGAATGTCATTTGCCCCCCCCCCCCCCCCCCCCCCCCCTCTTGCTTTTTATTGTTGAGAATTCTATGTCTGGGTTGTACATTTCTTTCAATTCTTCCTTTTTCACTCCCTCTATCTTTCTCCCCCTTGTCTGAATTAATGAGATGGGGTTTGATCAGTGCAGCCAAGTGTTCAGTGGGAAATCTCACAGCCCGCCTTGTGTCCCGTAATAGAATTTGCATCTAATGCATACATAAATCAAACATCTTTCTGGACATTTTCATATGCATAATGTCATTTCATCCTGTTTCTTTCCAAGTGGGGAGCTGTGCTGGGCTGAGGCAGGGTGGGGGTGGACGGGGACGGGGGGTTATGTGTAGGTGGCTGTGGGGGGATTGGAGTCGGTGCAGAGAGGTTATTTAGTTTTTATGTTTTTCTTTTTCTTTATGTTTCTCTCAGTCTTTTTTGACTTTCTCTTAATGCTTTGAATTTATTTAGCTGACTGCAGTAAGAAGCCATGCAGCGGAGATCTGTGGGGTTTTGGTTGTCAGAGATTTAAAAAAAGTACATGCGGGATATGTGTGTGTGTGTGTGCACACACCTCCATTTGTGTTTGTGTGTAAGTGTGTGTGAGGCGTGTTGATGGCTGTTCAGAAGCAGGAGTGGAGGCTGCTTCCTCACATCTCTACCTTATTCTTGGGGGCTTTGTTATGTAAATTCTGGAGAAAAACTAGCAGATTCAAAGTGCTTTCTCTTCACAAGGAGGTAGGAGATAAAAAAAAAGCAAGTGACAAGGTGTCTTGATTGTCCTTATTGCTTTGTGACTCCTGTGCTAACAAGGCTTGATATTGTAAAAATTCCATTTGTGACCGCCTCAATGTGCACATCAACTCCTCGTGCTTCCACGGCGAGGAGAGTAAACACACACTAATGTGGGACAATTCAATAAACTGGACCAAATGTGTGTGCATCGTGCGCTGAATCTGTATGATAGTGATAATTGACAGTGCTGTTTGAAGGTCCCGCCCACTAACAAGACAGTGTTGGATGCATGTTTGAGTGTTTGAGCTGCACCTGATATTATTTGCCTATATTATTTATTTATATTTACTTCAGTCAAACACACGCAATCTGAACTAATTAAACATTTTCTTTTGCACAATTTAAAGAAAAATAGAAATCATTGTTTGTGTTTTTGGTCCACAAACACCACACACACACACACACACACACACACACACACACACACACACACACACACACACACACACACACACACACACACACACACACACACACACACACACACACACACACACACACACACTGTACAATCCACATGTGCGTATGCATGGACACTCACATCACGTGCTGTTATATGAAAACGTATGAGTCTAGATTGATATTGCTATTTTATGTTTTAATACTTCTCAAAATGTTACCGCCTAACATAATTGAGATCAACTGAGATGTGGTGAACAATAGTTAGATAAAACAGACATTAGTGGACTTTTTATCCGTTTTGAACTGAACATGTCAATTGTCTCAGGACACTTGGTCCTGACTTTGGCTCTGCTTCCACCTCCCTACAGACCTCCTCAAATCAGCTGGGACAGAACATGACTAAGGTCTACACAACGAATACAACTTGTGCCACTATGCATGTGTCTGCTTATCAGCCAAACCCATGAGCAAAAGCAATAATAAATGTATCCCAAAATCATTGTGTGTACTCACTAGTGTCCCAGATGTAATCTGCTGATGGAAATATTCCTGACCGAATGCACTTCTTCCTGTTTGTTTGATAAAAAAGGGACGAGCTGTTTTAGTTTTAGTTAAATAATGCAATTTGTTAGATTTAATAGATTCAAATCTTCATTTGAACAAAAAGTCAGAAAGTACTGGATAAACACATATCTGGATTGAACTTCTCCACGGGATAACAACAATGTGGTAAACTCTTCACCACTCTATAAGCCCTAAACTACCATTTTTGTGGAGCTTGATATCCTCATGTTTATCCAAAGAGCCAGACCATTACCTGTACATGTACCTGCTGGAAGTCAAAGCACCATGATGGGCAATTCTCACTCGTATTTCAGACATGTTAAACTGTAGAGCACGTGTCCTTCACTGAGCTGCCTGCAGCAGATCTGTGAGTTCATCATCACTGTCTGTCTGCAGAGTTTCTGTGTTTGGCCCCGTGTCTCTCTCTCTACACTGAAGCTGATGCTGCGACATGTTAGAGTCCGTCCACTCAGCTCTGTGAGTGTGTGTGTGTGACATGTCACATGCTGCAGGATCTCCGTGCTGACCTCGACACGGCCCGCCCCCCCGCTCTCTAATGTATTGTGACTAGGACGTGTCCACTCCCATAAATAATAAGAAGAGCTGGGAGCGCTCTCTCTCTGTGTTTACATGGCGATTAGGTGTCGCCTCCTTTCATTTTGACATTAATTAAAATGTAATGTGTTTTCATTTATTTGGCTCATCTGAGAGGCTGCCACACACTGCAAACAGGAAGTCATGAGCAGGGACAACAAGCGTCACACTGTGAGTGGATTACCAATATATCACAACAATCCAACAAAAAAGACTAAATGAGACATGGTTCAAATAGTTTCTTGTTTTTTTCAAATATATCTTTTAGAGGCCAACATAACCATAAAACTACATATACATGTTAACAAATATTAAAATCACAACACAACAAGAAACACTCAGGTTAAATCCACAGAAATTAATCAGAGTATAACATGACAGACTTTGGGCCATATCCATTACAAATAAAAGGCACAAAAAAAAGGACAGATTTATTACATAAATAAATGCAAAAAATATTGATTCATTATGTGCAGTAAATAACCTGTATATGTTCAGTAGAAGGAGGGCAGATACTATATGGTGTTCAAATGCATAATGTTAAATCACTTTTTTATCCACACGATTCTTATATATGTCTTTATAACACGACCAAACCCACACATCACTGGGTTCTTTTATAAAGCCTCCTCACACAAAGAGTTTGTCCTGTTAACAAATACATAGCATACATTTCAATAACATTATAAAATGGCTTTTAAATACTGTTTACTGCCTTTATGTCATAGATTCTTAATATATATTTTTATTTTCTTTCATTTTTGTTTATTTCTTTGGCTGCATTGATTCTTTTCCGTATTTATGTTTTTTCAATTTTATTTCCAGCACATTGTAAACTTGGTTTTGAACAGTGCTCTTTTAAAAAGTGTCTTAATATTATTTCCATGATTACATGCAGGCGTGTCGATTGAACTGTTGATTCCATTAACACTACTGCTCAGCTCATCCTCACTGAGGTGAAGCTTTCTATTGCTGTGACACGTTTCTAAATCACTCCCCCGAAAGGACTTCCTGAGAACACCCTCAGAATATTTGTGAACATGGCCCCTGGTGACTTGCTATTTATTAATGGTGCACCGCACACGCCCAAAACGTGTGTGAAAGTGGATTACTTGAGCTTGATGTAATGTATCAGGCACTACCCAGGCATTTGCACAGTTTGATTATAAACAGTTTGACAGAATCCCCTCAAATATACATCCCAAAATCTGGGAGTGTGCACAGTGATAATTGACGGTTTAATGGCACACGTTTCCCCCACATTGTTATACATGCAGTTAGGATCCTTTACACCCTCCATTTAACAGTGAAGGGATTTTAGGGAGAACTTTGGGTGAGTTTGTGTCATGAGAGTCAGTGACCGAACATTTGATATGGAAGGTTTTAGATCAACTATTTACCACTACACTGCACACCACCAAGTATAATAATTAGATCACACAGACACAAGCCAAAATGTTGTTACAGCCACATTTTGAAATGGAATACAGAAATGAGTATCATGATTGAGTTTTTACATATTTTTCAAAAGTGACATCCGCAAATACAAACATAAGTGAAATCGACATGTACAAATGAGTAAGCGATCTACAAAATTGTGCCTACTAATACGCTACCAACCAATAAACAAAAACATCAGGTGACAAGATGAAAAAAAGGAGACTCAGCAATACAACCCCTTCCAAACAGCTATTTACTTTGGCTTTCAAGACAATTCAGCATGGGATGCCACATTTCTTTTAACTCTCCTTTCTTTCCTTTGGTTATTTAAGTTGCAGGTCTCCCTTGAAAAAGAGATCTATGATCTCAATGGGACCAATCTGGTTAAATAAAGGTTTTGAAATGAAATGAAGTTCGTTTTTCCAGTGTTATATACTTGACCATATTTAGAAACCCCCGAAAGGGAAACAAGTCCTCACCAAGTGCACCACATCTATCCATGTGTTGATAGCAGCCACCTCCACACTTATAAGGCTGTATCAGAACCACGGGCTTAGGGCCGCCCCTCCCTACAGGCCGATCACGCAGACTGCGTGGGGCCTCACCTCACGGAGCGTAAGTGCTCCACTAGCACCCCCGTTGATGACGCTCGCGACACAGAGGGCCTCATCATATAACTTTGCGTGGTTGGCCAGGGGCAGCCCTGCACAGGCTACACCTTCTCCTGTCTCCTGCAGAGCCATATGTGGCGCTGACAACGTCACTGGTGGAGGTTGGCTTCCAACAACTTTTATAAAGATGCTTCTGCCGTTTGTGTAGCTGTGTGGATGCAGTGAGATGGAACCTGAGGCGGAGCAGCTGTACAGGCAGGTGTTGGCCAACATGGAGGATGCTGCCTCTCTGACTGGACATGCCATGCTTTCCCTCAGTCAGCTGCTGGAGAACATCTGGGCCTGGCTGGCTGATGCTCTGCGGTGACTGGAGTAGTCTGTGCTGGACCGCTGTGACATGTTGGACGGCTGCATGCTGACAAAGAGGCATCTGTGTGATGGGAGAACAACAAGCCCTGCTAATGCTCCAACAAGAGTTCGACCAACTTGGGTTTCTTAGGTTTCACTCTACAGCTGCTGAGACAGTAGCTCATACTGTGTTTGTACCAATATTCAGGGCACTGCAGTTTGATTTTGTGTGTTTGTTTAGTCTTGTTGTCGGGGTGTCTCAATGGAGGTCTGCTTCAATAGGACCTGAAGCCTTAACATATCAACTACATGTCTATATATGGACACAATGACACCCCAAGGATACTTGATTGTTATTTCAAAACCACAGGGAATAATTTCTAATAATAAATATATAACTATTTTAAATATATATATATTTTAAATATATAACGTCAAAACTGCCACCACTTTTCCAACATCCAACACTGACGTGGGTCACAGGGTAATGGGGTTCTCAATAATGATGGCGAGGTACCTGATGGGAGACTCCTTCCCTGGAAGCAGGAGCATCTCTGAAAGAGATTCCTTTGTTTATTATGTTAAGTTTAAAGAAAATGTAAACGTTTCTGGACATGAAACTCCACAAACTTTAGTATGAAATAAAAGATTAGGGACAGGATCCAAAGAGGTCATCTTCTGAGCAACGTCCGTGCATCACAACAGACTGTCTGGTACGATACAATAATACTTTGTTGTCAGATCAAGTCTGACAGTTTTCTTGCATCACAGCAGCTCCATTTACAACATCAAACAAGGACAACTATTACGAACTGATACAAGGAAACAGACATTTAACATGACATCACATGAAGAGAGAACATGCTCACGACCCTCTAACGTACAGTACATTTGACCTGGGATTTAACTAAACAACTTAACTCAGGTCTTCAGTCTGACCTTATTCAATCGTGTGACCCTGTACCTCCGATTTGATGGTAACAATTCATATTCACTGTTCAGGGGCCTCATTTATAACGCCTTGCGTAGGATTCACGTGGGAAGGTTGCTTACGTAGTACAAAGCAAAATAATAGGTACAGAAATGTTCCTACATTTTCCGATTCACCAAACATTGCGTACCGGCGAGGAAAGTGCGTACAGCACTTCCTACGCCGGTTTCCCTTTATAAATCACAACCGACTCAAAATGCGGTGCAGCTTTTGCGGGCTTCACGTAACGCCCATATTTGCCTATAAATAGTCAAAGAAACGCCCATTCATTCATTCTGACTGACTGCATGAAGAAGATCGCAGGAAATGACGACAGAACGGCTAAAAAAGACATCTCACACCGTGTCAGATTCTGGTTATTTTGGGGAGGTGGAGATAAATCATATTGTTTGGTGGATGCAGTTTGAACCAGAGTAGCAGCATGGAGGTCGGACCGTCACCAAAATAAATAAATAAGTGGTCCGAAAAAGGTTCATGACAAAAACAATACACATAGCCTTCCTCAGGCAGTGTGTTTGTGCCGGGGACAGGAGACCCCCCCTTGATGAGAGACTGTAAGAAGTGATCGGGGAATCCCTCCGGAGTGGAGTCATGACGACTGGATCTGAATTATGTTTTTGTATTTGGTGGTTTGTGTCCCAGCTGTCAATCAGCTGTGCGCAGCGTCTCCACTGCAGCAACTCTATATCCACCAGTTAAAGGAAATACAACTAATGTGTTGTGTTATATTAGCTGTTTCTCGTCTCTCCCGTTTTTGTGCTTAGTGCGTACGCATGGGTCAGAGTTTGCGTGGAGGACCGCACATTTTCCCGTCAAGTTAGTATTTTATAAATCGCAAACATTGCGTAGAAACTGGCGTACGACATTTTTTGAGCGTATATCCCTTTATAAATGAGACAATGCCGTGGCCAGCCTCACTATGGTGTTATGGTAGTCCACAGGAAGTCATGATATGTGCTCACCTTGATGTGGATTTGCCCTAAAGTCCTCATGTAAAGTTTGCTGCAGTCATCAGCACATGTTTACGGATTGAGTCGATAAATGTACGTTTCTGCTGTTACTTATTGATGATGAAAAAACATACATTAAACCGCCCATTACATCTCTACGTTATATACCACCAGGCGTGAGTCTTCATAGATATCCACGTTTGACAAGCACATTGTTTTAGGCACCAATGTTGCTTCCTTTGCATTAGACAAACAACCTTTTGAAGAAATAAGATAAAGCTTGGGCTTTAAGTGCTTCTCCCCTGATAACAAAGCACGTATCACAATGTGCAGGTAGATTTATTGGGAGCAGCCAGTCGTGCAGTCATCCCCCCAGTCGTGTAATGAAGCAAATATACAAGCCGAGTGGTCAGAGAGGCCTGAGCTAGTTAATGACAGCTGATATCTCCGAACCCGGCGACAACCAGGCTTGAAACATTTGCTCAGGAGACTTGCCGGGGGTTTCAATCTCACCGCAAATCCATTTATATGTTTGCCCGCTGATTTATGGCCTTATTTTAACTGTCTTCTACATGCAAATGTGCAGCGACCGCTAAAGAAATATACATAATTTGATTCTCAGGGTCATCCCTCCAGCCTGTCAAGTTGCGGAGGAAGCTGCTATGTGTTGAAGTGGAGTGCAAGGGGGGTCGTAGGGATTCAGGGAATTATACCTTCCGGAGGGGGGGGGTGAAGGCACAAGGTGGCCGTCCGGTTCCCTGGCCCTCATCTGAATAAAGCCCCCATTAGGCCTTGGGAAGATATTCATCATCCTCTTCCTCAGCACTATCATTATCTCCACACATAGGTTCCTTATGCCATAAGGTGTGCCATCCATTGACACTGATGCTAAAGCACCCAAGGACTCTTTTTCGTTACATTTGAAAATCTAAGATGGTTTCTGTATATTTATCTGAAGCTTGGCATGGATAATAAGTAACTATTTGATTATCTCTATTTCTGATCATTGTAATTAGGGCTATATCATGTCTAATTTGGAGTTTAATTGATTAGAGCTTAGATGTGTGATCCAGTCATTTCTCCTCACACTGCAGCTCTCTACACTCTCCTGTCTTACACAGGAGATACTGATTTGAAAATGATTCCCAGGCATGCAATTATGATCATATATCCTGACACGTGAAGAGCAACTTTATTAAAGGGATCTGTCATGCGGCTCCGTCACCAGTTTCCCTGCGTCAGAGATGGGGACTCGAGTTTGTGACTCGGACTCGCACACACAGAGACTTCAGACTTGACTTGGGCGCCTGCTCAAAAGACTTCGGACTCGACTTGGACTCGTGTTTTGGGACTCGTGAACAATCATTGTGTTTTCTATTTTTGGCGTATTAACATTGAGGAAACTCTGAAACGTCAGGTGCGCGCTTCTCGCACTACCTCATGGTAACACCATGGCGACCGGCGGCACACCTGCAGCTAAACTTCGAACAAAATGCCGGCGGCACCAACAAAAGGAGCGCACACTGCAAAGTCTGCAATATTAAAATCAAGGATGCTGGTGCAACAACGTCAAATTTCATCAGGCACTTGAAAACTCACCCGGAGAGGTCAGTCACATTAACGCATATGGACGGTTAGCAAACATGTTTAGCTCAGCATCAGCTATGTAATGTTAACTTAGCTTGCTACTAGCTTTGTATCTGAATATTTGAAAAGATGAGTGAATGTTTGCTTGTCACACTTGTTTGCGTTGAGTGGCGTTGACATCCAACTCTTGACATGACATAAAAAAGGTCGGTAACGTTAATCATTACGTTCCGCTGCCATCATCTACTGGCTAACGTTAAACGTAGAAAAATACATAGTTACATACATAAATACATCTGTCGGTTTATAGGCAGATTACAGGTTTATTGTTGACCACGTAACGTTAATGTTACAGGTTTATCAGGTTACCATTACACTGGGTTTGAGTGAGAGGATAGAGGAATATGTTTATTTATAGTAGACTTAAAATATGTCATTAGAGACCCAGTGTAATTAAACAATACGGTTACAGAGGTCAAATTTTAACATTTTTGTCCACTGGCCAAATGGCTAGCCTAGTGAATGTTGAAATGTTACCAGCCACTCAATAGATTGCCATTGTTATGTTTGGCTGGTGCGTGCAACATACAGTACCAGCCACTTGCATGATTTACCAGCATTTGGCTGGTAAATGGTGTTAATGGTAGATATCTCTTTTGGAACAGGTCATGTTTTAATTTCACCAGTTCAGTATCAGATAATATTGCAGCAATAGTTTTTTTGTTGCAAATGGCACAGAACAAATGTTTACTTTAAGTACTTTTAACACAGTTTCCCTGCGGGGGATTAATAAAGTATTTGTGATACTGATTTCTGATTCTGAAGTGTTTTGCTTATAAGTTGTTTGCATTTAGCTAAAGTGTGATGTTTTTCCTCATATTGCATTGCAATAGCCTGTTTAAAGTGATCATATAACAAACAACTAATCAGTACTGATACTGTATGCTAATAGATATAGGAGTGATAATAATACAGTAAATGCTTTGAATTTCTTAGATATAGCTGTGCAGTATTCTTAACAGACTGGATAGCAGCAGACAATAGAAGGCTTATTACAACCAGAAGAGACATGAGACTTTTATTTTTTATAGACTTGAGACTTGACTTGGACTCGTGACCAAAGACTTGAGACTTGATCAAGTCTCACCCCACAAAGACTTGAGACTTGACTTGGACTCGTGACCAAAGACTTGAGACTTGACTTGGACTTGCAAAAAAAGACTTGTGAACATCTCTGCCCTGCGTGGACATGACAATGTAGATTAATCAATTAAGGCACATCAATTGCATTAGGCAGGGTATTGCCTTTACATTTTCTTTCACATTATTTCACACATTTCTCACATGCTGGTGTATGTTAATGCAGGCAGGGCTACAGACCGGTGAAATGTGGCTTCAACACATTAACTGTCTGCAAATGGGGGGTGGACAGCTGCTGTTTAGAACGTGTCATTTAGAGCTGTGTTTCCTGGGTACAGAATTAAACTTGGTTTAAACACAATGCATTTTTCACGTGTAAATCTGAAATCTTGGAATTAGCCACTAGACAATTATTTTCCTATTGTGTGGAAACAGTGCAGTATCTCCCATCACATTTAAAAATGTGTGTCTAACTTTGAATCCGTTTTCTTCTTCTTGCATGCACAATTGCTGCACCCCCATCTACCTCTCTCCATAATAACCAGGACGAGGTAGTTTTTATCAGAAGTCCTCTCCTCACCCCTAGATGCTTCAGTAATGAACAATTACAGGCCCATATCAAACCTCCCATTTCTAGGTAAAATCATTGAAAAAGTTGTTTTTCAACAGTTGAGCAACTTCTTGCATTTAAATAACTGTTTCGATGTGTTCCAGTCAGGCTTTCGTCCAAACCACAGCACTGAGACTGCTCTTGTAAAGGTCTTCAATGACATCCACTTAAACACAGACAGTGGCAGAACCTCAGTGTTAGTATTATTAGATCTCAGTGCTGCGTTTGACACTGTTGACCACAGCATATTACTAGACCGACTGGAAAACTGGGTGGGACTTTCGGCAACAGTTCTAAATTGGTTTGAATCCTATTTAAAGGACAGAAACAACTTTGTTTCTATAGGTAAATACACATCTGAGTTGAAAAATATGACATGTGGGGTTCCTCAAGGCTCCATCTTGGGGCCTCTTCTCTTTAACGTCTACATGCTACCACTGGCTCAGATAATGAAAAACAACAAAATAAGTTACCATAGCTATGCAGATGACACACACATTTACATAACCATTTCACCAGGAGACTATGCTCCAATTCAAACACTGAGTAAGTGCATTGAACAAATCAATGACTGGATGTGTCAGAACTTTCTCCAATTAAACAAAGATAAAACTGAGGTAATGGTTTTTGGAGCCAAGTCAGAACGTATAAAAGTTAGCGCTGAGCTTCAGTCTGCAATGTTCAAAACAACAGATCAAGCCAGAAATCTAGGTGTAGTCATGGACTCTGACCTGAGTTTCAACAGTCACATTAAAACAGTTACTAAATCAGCCTACTATCACCTAAAGAATATATCTAGGATTAAAAGACTAATGTCACAGCAGGATTTGGAAAAACTTGTCCATGCTTTTATCTTCAGTAGACTCGACTACTGCAATGGTGTCTTCACAGGTCTCACTAAAAAATATATTAGAAAGCTACAGCTGATTCAGAACGCCGCTGCTCGAGTCCTCACTAACACTAAGAAAGTGGATCACATCACTCCTGTTCTGAAGTCTTTACACTGGCTTCCTGTGTGTCAAAGAATATATTTCAAAAATACTGCTGCTGGTTTATAAAGCATTGTATGGTTTAGGCCCAAAATAAATTTCTGACCTCATGCTAAATTATGAACCATCCAGATCTCTCAGGTCTTCAGGGACTGGTCAGCTTTCTGTCCCCAGAGTCAGAACTAAACATGGAGAAGCAGCGTTCAGTTATTACTGTATGCTCCAAATATCTGGAACAAACTCCCAGAAACCTGCAGGTCCGCTGCAACTCTGACTACTTTTAAATCTAGGCTGAAGACTTTTCTTTTTGTCGCTGCTTTTAATTGAACTACTCACATCTTAAACTGCACTGTAACTTTTATCCATGTATTTTTTCTTTTAATGTTTATTTTATTATCTTTTCTTTTTAATGACTGGTTTTAAATGCCATTTTCTTAATGTCTTTCATTTTTTGTAAAGCACTTTGAATTGCCTTGTGTTGAAAAGTGCTATATAAATAAACTTGCCTTGCCTTGCCTCATCAAATCCAGGTCTTCAGCATTCTCTTTATCTCATCATCATCAACATCAATTTCTAGACCCTTGTGGGAACTAGTTCTCACATATTGTAGTTTTAATAGCACTGCATTTGTTTTGATAGCTGTTCCTTCTACTTTGCATAGGCACATATTTCACTCGTAAAATATGGTCAGTTTATAAAAATCAAAGGCTAACAGTGGAGCTAGCATTGAATCACTCTTTAACTCACCAAAACACTGTTGGTTAAGATCTATACCGTCTACTAGGTTTGCCGACCGTGTGGATGGTATTTTAAACTTTTTTAAATCACGCTTTTACTTGGAAATACTCCGCTCGTCCTCATCTGCTTCTCGCTCCGTTTTCCTTTTGTCTCTCCTGCTGTGGCTGGTGAGCAGAGATACCTTAAAAGTCACCTATTATGCAAAATGCACTTTTTGATATCTTTTATACGTAAATGTGACCTGCTCCATCGAAATCAGTCGCATTGACCCGAAGACACATTTTGAGTTGTATACACTGTTGGAAAGAGGATATTCCTAGCTTTCTAATGATATCAGGATTGTTTTTGTACTCCAAATATTAAGCGAAATATGTCACATTATATAATGACTGTCACCGAGTCATCATTTTGAGAAAAAGGCCTTCAAAGTTTCCTCTTCTCTGGAATCCATCGATCTGATTGATTATTAGTGGAGCAAATGATCAAAATACTACGGAGGGAAGATATTTTCGTTTGGAGGGGAAGCTCGCGAGTGTGTGTGTATATGTGTGTGTGTGTGTTTGTGTATTGTGTTTGTTTCCCGGGGAAAACACTCACGAGAAACACTAGCTGTTGTTATGCCTGCTGTGACGTTAAGTTACTCCGTTCTCCGCTTGTAATTATGCCGTTACAAGCTTTAAAGTTGTATTTATCATCCGAATTTGCCGAAACAAGTTTAATATTCTGAAAGCCAAGACTTTGTTTAATTGAAATCAGATGAAAACAAACTGTAACGGACCCTGCCGTGTTATCTATGATTACTATACTCTTACATTCATAATTTCAGCTGGAGGGAGGGGGGGCGGCGCTGCGGAAGAGCAGATTGCGAGTGAGAGGGGCCTCTCTTCGTCCCTTCACAATCTTCAAGAATGTATTTATCGTGTGATTTTGGAAATAAAAGTTTCATATTCTGAAAGCCAAGACTTTGTTTGTTTAAAATCAAACAAAACACCCGAACCCTGAAAAAATAGTTTTTTACGTAAATCCACGTTTATTTGAAATGAGCCGTTGCGACTTCCGACTGATTTCGATAGAGCGGGTCACAAATATGTGTCCCCGGTGTGTAAGGAGACTCACAAAGTGTCAGAAAATAAAACCCTCTCTCTTTTCCTCCAGAAACAGGGGAACAACTCTTCTCAGGACTCTTTGTGTTTCTAATTTAGGTTGTGAGAGTGAATCTGTTATTACTTCAGTAAGGCTCTGTACAATCGTAGCTAATGGATTTCCCAGCCTTTCTGACTCTGGATATTCTGAGGGGTTCTCCCTCCATATCAGTTTCAGATTGATTGATATTATTTTCATTCTCCTCCGGAGTGGCTTGAGTTGGCCGAATGGACACTACTCGGGTCCTGTTCAGGTAGCTATTCTGGTTCCTGTCCAGCAGGTAGACTGTTCCCTTCATGATCAGGTGGGTTACTTTCTCCAGGGTTTCCAGTAGACAAGTTCAAATCCGAGGTTTCCACAGAGGTGTCTTCAGGGAAAGCTTCGGCTACATCTGAAGAATTTTGCTTAAAAGTAGATTTACCATTTCAAGAAGTTCTTGTTCAGTTTCAGCAGGGGGCTGTTCTATAGTTTTTGAGATATTATTGAAATCTACAGTCTCCAAACTTATGTTTCTGTGACCATCGTGAAAATATTAGTTTGGGTCATATTGGGATTCGTTCCCATCAGTTCCGACTGAGCTTTCTTGTCTTGGTTGCTGTCAAGTTCTTGGCCGTCTTGGGGGCCCCCTCATTTTCCACCGGGTTTAAAGGAAGGAAAACACACAACAGCAAAAGGTCAGAGTGAAGGGTTCTTTCAGGACCTTTTCCACTTTCAGGCCTCACAACATATACTGGAATATCTCCAGAAAGTCTGAAGACTATGTAATCGTCTGTCTCACAAATGTTTTTGACCTTGACTCTAAACATAGAATGTGAACCTGGCTAGTGATGAACAGGTAAGCCAAATGCCAGATCGACTGGAAATCTAGGTTGTCGCTCAAACCGTAGCTTGTAAGGGCTAAACGCTCATGAACTGTTCGCCGGAGCCTCGCAGCGGGGCTACTGCGGGGCGCATGAAGCAGACCCTTTACGCGATAGCGGAGCAAACAGGTAAAGGAGGGGCCATTGTCCACTAGTTAATCGTTTGCGGATGGCGTCGTGCTCGCGGACGGATAAACATTTTGGAAACCTAAATGGGTCGCAAAATATATTTCGGCGGACGTTAATATACCTGAGCGGCCCGCCCAAGTAAATGTGTGGGAAACCCTGAATTCCCATGTGGCGAAGGTCATCATGAAGGTACAGAGGGCCTCAGCTTCTCAGGGAGCACAAGTTGATAAGACATGCTTGCACCTTCTTGTCTTCTGTGGTACAATACATTGGTTCTATTCTCTCAAGATCAGAAAGATTTCAGGAAGATCTTTTCTGTTAGATCAGGGGTTCCCAACCTTTTTTCCCAAGTGCCCCCCCAAATGACTCCTGTTGGAAGTTGCACCCCCCCCCCCCACACACACACAAGGGGGGTGGGCGCAACAGCGGTAATTAAAGTTTAAAAGTCTCAAAATGACTTCCGGTGAGGGCAGCGCCATGTAGAGACGGAGTTTTGTTGAGCTCCTCATGAGAACGACTAATGTCAGACTATTGCTCTTTTCAAACCACTTGAACGGACTCCAAGCGGCTTGATACACAAGTTATATCCATAGCCAGACGATTGCTGAGTAAATATGCCAACAAATCGCCAGGGAAACAACAAGTTGTGGCCGGCGGCGGAGGCTAGCGCTAATGCTAACCTGGCAGACGACGCAGACATCAACGACCAACACGTGGTACTTAACGCTATTGCGTCTCTTAAACAGGACCTGGTGGCGAAAATTGAAGAAATGGCCATAGCCCAATCAGCGGAACTCAAAATACAGACTACTCAGATTCGGACGGAATTACGAAGTGTGGTGGAACAAGTCAACAAAATAATTGAAGTATCTGAGGGCCGAGTATCTGAGCTGGAGGCTGAGGTTAGCAACCACTCAGACTCAATCACCTGCATGACATCAGATGTTACTGATATGAAAAAAGAACTGGCCACACTGAGGGACCTTTGCGAGTATTTGGAGGCAAGATCACGTCGCTGTAATATCCGCATTATAGGATTGAAGGAAGGACGGGAGCATGGGAAGCACCCATCTCAGTTTGTGGCTGATATGCTAAAAGTTTCCCTTGGTCTCGACAAGCCCCCGACCCTGGACAGCAGAGCGACACAAGACGGGCTCCCAACGCGGGCTTTTATTGCGAAATTCCACTATCTCTCCGAAAAAGAATCGCTGCTAAAGAAAGCAATAGAGATGAAATCAGTGACGACCCCCGACGGTGACCAGATCCGGCTTCTGCCGGACTTTACTCAGGCGGTGAGTAAACAGCGGGCAGCCTTTACCGAGGTGAGAGGGCTGCTGCGGAGCTGCGAGGGAGTGCGCTACGGCCTGAAATACCCTGCCATACTGATGATCACAACATCGGGGGGCCACGAGGCAAGTTTCAGCGATCCAAAACTGGCAAAGGAGTTCGTTCTTAACAAGGTGGTGCGCAAGGCTTCATAATGGACATGTTTTGGTGAGTATTGGCCAAGGGCTAAAATTCCAGCTCCATATGCTGTTGATGGAGACGAGAAACAACTCGGCCGGACAATATATATGTGGTTTTGTTTGGGAGATATATATATATTTTTGTTTTTCTCCATATCTAAAATTCTCAGGATTTCCCATTTGATAAAGTGTCTTTTTTCTGTATTGTTCTTGCTGGGAAAAAATGTGAGGCAAGCCACGGACAATAATATTATTGTGTAACCATATGGGACATTAACGTTTTATTTTATTGAGCCATAACATGTTCAGGGCTGTTACATTACCTAGCTGATATTTCAAACTAGGATGTAGCTATATTCAGCATTGCCTGGTCAGCTGAAGAGAAGGAGCTATATTGAGTTCATTGTTCAGTTCTCATGGGGGGCTCACATGGTAAGCAGTTTAGGAGAAGAGGTTTACTGGAAGTGCAAGCAGTCTCCATGCGGGAGACAAGCATAACGTTTGTCGTGTTGTCATTGTGTTTTATGTTTGTGAAAATGTATGTGTATAAGTGCTCATCCTCCCCTTCCCACCCTTTTTTGTTTTGCTTTTGTTTGTTTTAGTTTTTTTGGCTACAACCCTTTTACCAAACTCAGGGACTCCCCAATGCAGTATCATAATTTGAAGGACCATATCGATGGCTTCTGTAGATAAAGGTATAGGCAGGGCGGACACCACGGTGGTGAGTTGGAATGTAAGGGGATTGAATCACCCGGTTAAGCGAAGCAAGGTGTTTTCTCATCTAAACAAATTAAAAACTGAAATAGCATATTTACAGGAAACTCATTTATTAAATAAAGACCAGCTAATGCTTCAAAGAGCAGGATTTACACAGGTTTTCCACTCCGATTTGAATAGCAAGAGCAAGGGGGTAGCTATTCTCCTGCACAGAGATGTGCAGTTTGAAGAGTCAAAATCCATAAGGGACAAAAATGGTCGTTACATAATGATTCAAGGTAAACTGTTCAATAAGCCAGTAGTGCTTGCGAATGTGTCTGCCCCAAATTGGGATGACGTTGATTTCTTCAGGAATCTTTTCTCACTGTTGCCAGGCCTCGCATTAATTAATATTAGGGGGGGACCTAAATTGTGTCCTAGACTCTGTGCTAGATCGTTCTGGCAGTAAGGTCACCACACCTAATAAATCAGCAAGCTGCATAAATACATTCCTTCAAGCCTACGGAGTGATTGACCCCAGGAGATTTAAATACCCGACTTCCAAACAGTTCTCTTTTTTCTCTCCAGTACACCAAACCTACTCTAGAATTGATTGTTTTTTAATAGACCAACAATTATTGCCCATAACTACACAGGTGGAATACAACAGTATAGTCATATCAGACCATTGCCCAGTACTTTTGAAGCTCCGTTTTCCGGAAAATACACTCCGTCAACGCGTATGGCGCCTTAATCCTAGGCTGCTTGCGGAAAAAAACTTTGTTGACTTTATAAACACACAAATTGATTTCTTTCTCGAAACCAATGAGTCCCCAGAGATAAGTTATTTCACACTATGGGAAACCATGAAAGCATATTTAAGGGGGCAAGTGAAAATAAAAGGAAATTCAAACGAGCTACAGAATTGATTGATAGGATTAAAGTGATTGACAGATTACATTCAGTATCGCCTTCGGAGAATCTTTACAAGGAGAGAATTTCACTTCAGACAGAAGTTGATTCTCTGTCCAATGGGGACGCTGTAGATCTTCACTTAAAATCACGCTTTAATTTCTACGAACATGGGGAGCGTGCCAGCAAGCTTTTGTGCCATCAATTTAAACAGTCAGCAACAGCAGGTTTTATATCTGCAATAAAAGATGAGGAAGGTAATATTGTCACAGACCAAAAAAACATTAATGCCTAGTTCCAGTCTTTCTATGAGAATCTGTACACCTCGGGGGCAAGTAGCAAGGAATTAGTAGATGACTTCTTCAGTAAAATTGAAATGCCCTCCTTGGATGAATCAGACAAATCTGGACTGGAGAGAAATATAACTTTATCAATCAATCAATCAATCAATCAATCAATCAATGTTTATTTATATAGCCCAATATCACAAATGTTACATTTGTCTCAGTGGACTTCACAGTTTGTACAGAATATCAGTATGACAATACGACACCCTCTGTCCTTAGACCCTCTGTCCTTAGACCCTGTGTCCTTAGACCCTCACATCATACAAGGAAAAACTTCCGAAGAAAACCCACAGTTTAAAGGGAACATGGGAGAAACCTCAGGGAGAGCAACAGAGGAGGGATCCCTCTCCCAGGACGGACAGACGTGCAATAGATGCCGTGTGTAAATTGAAAAGACAATACATGTGCAACATAGGACTTTAACAGAGATTGACAACGCAATTAAAAAAATGAAGCCTGGAAAAGCACCAGGCCCTGATGGTTATCCAAGTGAATTTTTTAAGAAGTTTGCCCCTAAACTACTGCCGCTATTAGTAAAGGTATTCGAGGAGGTCCTGGTTAGGAAGGCTCTTCCCCCAACTATGATGCAGGCCTCTATCTCACTATTACTCAAAAAGAATAAAGATCCGTTGTTGTGTGAATCATATCGCCCGATTAGTCTTTTATGTTGCGACTAGGGTTGGGTATCGTTTGAATTTCCACGATTCTGATTCCGATTCTACTTTTCGATTCCGGTTCTTAACGGTTCTCAATTCCGATTCTTTGAGGGGCAGGGTAACAAAATGATACATGCTTCTTCCACCAAAAAAATTACATTTATTCGAGAAACTTTTACACAGGTTAGTTTACAGTAATATTAAAGTTAAGTTAAACCTTTTATTGTCATTATACACAGAGTATAACGAGATTCAGAGTGCAACTCTGTCCCGGTGTGCAAAAAATACAAACAAATACATAACACTAATCACATTAATCAGTCTGTTTATATTCACTGCTATGTAACTGTAACCTGAGAACCACTGAAGCTACAACAGTGCAACAATCCAACTTTTAAAGGAACCCCCCCCCCCCATTTAAAAACAGTTCTTGTTGAGAAAAACAAGCATATTCTCAGGCATACCGGGAAGAAATGTTTGAACATTTTAAAGTAAAATGCTTCAATCTGGTGCACTTTAAGCAGAATTACTAGAGACTAGATCTAGGGGGTACAACTCTAAACACCCATATGAAAAAGATCGGTTTACATTTTAATAATTAAATAAGTATGTGAACATAACCAATAACCTACCATAGCCAATAACAAATACATGTAACTTATTTTATTTTTGTTGTTCATTCATATCTTATTTTACTATTTTATTTATGCATATTTTTGTATCTCTCCAGTTTAAAACGATATGTCTGGTTTACTGTCCTATAGTATACATTGGAATGATTTCAAACCTGTTTTAACCCAATAATTATAAAGGAGTGCCTTGGAAATATGTGTTTACATAAATTGTGATCAAACCGTTTGAGACCCACTGAGATAACTTAGACTAAAGTGAACTATCTAAACACTCAGAGTCCTTTACCTCACTGAGCTGTAGTTATCAGCCTCTCAGTTTGACTGGAGAGGACTCTCCCTCCACATCATTGTAGAAACATCTTCTTCTTATATCCGTTAGAGCAGCTAGCACCAGATGCTAATAACAACAGTGCGTACCGGCGCACCCTCCCTTTATCCCTTTCTCCCTCGCTCGCTCCCACGCTCGCACTTTGGCTGTGAGCTGCGGGTGCCAGATAAGCCAACATCCCCCATTTTCATCACTTGCAGCGCCCATCGTACAGGGCAAATGAAAAGTGTAACCGGGATGAAAAGGGTGTTACATTTACTTAATTATGAATGTTGTTACATCAAGGCCGAAAATTAGGATGAGCACCAACGGTCAAAAACATTTTTTTTCCTCCCAGAGCTGTCAGCGCAGCGCCTCCACAGATCTGGCGCCCAAGGCGAACATCTATAACGCCAGTGCGACGGGCCGGCCCTGGGGCCTCATTTATAAAGGGATATACGCTCAAAAGATGGCGTACGCCAGTTTCTACGCAATGTTTGCGATTTATAAAATACTAACTTGACGGGAAAATGTGCGGTCCTCCACACAAACTCTAACCCATGCGTACGCACTAAGCACAACAACGGGAGAGACGAGAAACTGCGACACCGATGGCAGAAGGAAGAATGGAGAGAAATATGTGGAAATAATACCATCAATAAAATGTTACCTCTCATTTATCATATATGAAGAATTCATTTTCAAACATTGATTAAAGCCAATCTTAAAATGATTAAACAAACACCTGTTTGAGACTCCTCAGTGCACACAAAAACATAACTTGGAGAAATAAATAAATACGGATATGTTATTTAAAACCACCTCGAATATGTTGTGTTAATGTTATGAAATGTTTTCTCATAAATGATGCGGTAAGCAGGAGGACAGAATTACGTCTAAACTGACGCCGTGTTGCATTTCTATAGGTTGTAGATACGAGCATGGTTTTATATACTATCACGTTTAATCGTGTTTTATGCCGTTTGCCAAGACTTGATAAGTCGCTCGTAAAACATAGGAGGTATGGAAACTAAGAACACCATATGTGGTCAATTGTACAGCGAATATAACACAACACATTAGTTGTATTTCCTTTAACTGGTGGATATAGGGTTGCTGCGGGGGGGTTGAGATGCACAGGCTGCAGTGGAGATGCTGCGCACAGCTGATCGACAGCTGGGACACAAACCACCAAATACAAAAACATAATTCAGATCCAGTCGTCATGACTCCACTCCGGAGGGATTCCCCGATCATTTCTTACAGTTTCTCATCAAGGGGGGGTCTCCTGTCCCCGGCACAAACACACTGCCTGAGGAAGGCTATGTGTATTGTTTTTGTCATGAACCTTTTTCGGACCACTTATTTATTTATTTAGGTGACGATCCGACCTCCATGCTGCTACTCTGGTTCAAACGGCATCCACCAAACAATATGATTTATCTCCACCTCCCCAAAATAACCAGAATCTGACACGGTGTGAGATGTCTTTTTTAGCTGTTCTGTCGTCATTTCCTGCGATCTTCTTCATGCAGTCAGTCAAAATGAATGAATGGGCGTTTCTTTGACTATTTATAGGCAAATATGGGCGTTACGTGAAGCCTGCAAAAGCTGCACCGCATTTCGAGTCGGTTGTGATTTATAAAGGGAAACCGGCGTAGGAAGTGCTGTACGCACTTTCCTCGCCGGTACGCAATGTTTAGTGAATCGGAAAATGTCGGAACATTTCTGTACCTATTTGTTGGATTTCTACTACGTAAGCAACCTTCCCACGTGAATCCTACGCACGGCGTTATAAATGAGGCCCCAGACTGGTTTCATTGTGGGTAGACAACTTTCAAGCAACCTCCGCCGTGTGTTCAATGTTATCTACCAGCCCAACAATGTCGAACCTGAACTTATTATATCCTTGGATGCACAGAAGGCGTTTGATAGGATTGAATACAATTACCTGTTCACTGCGCTCGAGAAGTTCGGCTTCGGCCCTACTTTTTGTTGGCTGATCAAGATCCTTTATACAGCGCCTAAAGCTTCAATTCGAACTAATGGGATAATGTCTCATTATTTCCCACTTTTCCGTGGGACACGACAGGGTTGTCCACTGAGCCCCCAGATATTCGATATTGCTATAGAGCCCCTGGCAATACTGTTAAGAGAGACCGCTAGTCTAACTGGAGTGCAAAGGGGGGGAGAATTGCATAAGTTGTCGCTCTATGCGGATGATCTTCTTCTTTTTCTTTCGGATCCCCATGCCACTATACCTATTGCCTTGGAACTTATCGCCGAGTTTGGCCGGGTGTCAGGCTATAAACTGAACCTGAGTAAAAGTGTTCTATTCCCCATAAATGATAAAGCGCGTCAAATGTCATATCATAATTTCCCTTTCACTGTGTGTGAGGACAGCTTTACATACCTAGGTGTCTGTGTCACGTACAAATACAAAGATCTGATGGACAATAATTTTAAAATAGTGCTTGATAAGGCTAAACTGGACATGGAGAGATGTTTGGTTTTTTCTTTGAGGGAAATTGTTTTTTTGAAGCTGTTGTTGGCCTGCGGAAAAATGTAATCATAAGAAATTACTCCGGAAAAGCTGCTGATAACAAATGAATGCAACTGATTATTTAATGTTTAATGTTGTTTTTATAGACAATCATTTAAGCTTTGTTAGTTCCAGGTTTAATATAAGTTCATTTCAATACGTTTTGCAGTAAACATTGAACCAGTACGGCCCTCGACTAGTACTGCTTTTTTAATTTTGGCCCACTGTGTATTTGAGTTTGATACCCCTGCCCTACAGTAAGTAAGTGCAGTATTTAAAATGTTTTCTTAACATACCTGACAATTTACTGGTCAAATTTACTGGGATTAGGTTAGTCCAAATAGATGTTTCTGTCCAAGCCAAATGATCCAAGTAATCATAATCATAATTGTTTCCCTTTGAGAAATGTAACTATTCTATTTACTGCATATATTTCCAGGTTTTGCCTGTGTGACACTCGGGGGTATTGTATTTTTTATAGAAAAAAACGGTCTAATAATTGTTGAACAGATGTAGGTGTTGGAGAGTGGGATCCGTCAGAGCTCATAAAATGAAATTAGCATGTTAACCCTGCTACGCCTGAGAATGTTGAGGGAGGGGCGACTGCAGGGGAACACTGACTGAATGGACTCACGGTCAGGATCATCAAGGCGGACTGGAGCGGGGGCAGCCTGGGAGGAAGGAAATTGAAATGGGCTCTATGTGACATCCCATAAGCACTGAACATACATGTGCTCTGTATGTATGATAATACCCATCCTTTCTACATGCATGAAATTATCTCAGCTCCCCCATACACACAGGACTCTCATGACAAACGTTTGTAGAATAGAAACCTTTGGAGGAAGTATGTGACACCACTGCTGACAGGAAGTCTCAATAAAATAAACAGAAACAAGTCATGGTATATCCTGTCTCCAATCACATGCAGATCGCTCACCTAAAATCCAGGACCACCATAGTATGTATCCAAATCCTGGATTGGTTACCTGAACTGGGAAACTTGAGTTGGTCTGCATCCTGTGAATTATGTTGTAAAGGGAAGAATAATTAAATCACATATTGATCAGTTGGTAATCTTATTGACTAATACGTTGGAGTTAAACAATGTCAGGGGGTGCAATGTAACACAAACTTGTCAGTACCGTGATACAAATACTTGGACTCAAATGCAACGACTCAAGATAAAGTTCAAAAATCTAAAAAAGTATTTACTTTAACCCTCTGGAGTCTAAGGGTATTGTCTCCTTAAATCACCTTTTAAATGTATTTGTTGTAGAAATGCAAGTTACTCACCTTAGATCAGTGGTTCCCAAACCTTTTGTGCCCAAGGCACACCAAAGGACAAGTAAAAATCTCAAGGCACACCTATTGTGCAAAATAGCCCTTATAACACGTGTTATCACTCATATCATGTAAAATATTTGTAAATGTGCATAATTATTTACTAATGCCAAATAAAATGTGACAAAGACAACTATATTACTCATGAAATATTTATTAACGAAATATTTCAGAAATTAATTTGAAACTTTATCAAATTAGGCTTCATCAGAGCAGCAACACACTCATTTAAACCAGACAGGTCACACAATTAAAAATGAGGCAAAGGAAAGTCAGCAGAAATTCAGCACAGAGAACTGTCAATGCAAGGAAGCTGCAATGTCCATGGTCCTGAACTACAAATTATAAATGTAACATTTCAGCAATCAGCATTGAAACATGTGTTATTGTAAATATTGTTGCCGACTTACAAATTAGTGAGATACATGTGCCTGTCGGGGCGCGCAGAATTTTGTAATCCTTGGTGGCACTGAGGAGAGGGCCACTCGCAAGTCCTGTTCAACAGAGAGCCGTGACCTCCTGTTGTTCTTCATGTAAACCAGAGTAGAGAACGACAACTCCAGAAATGGGGTCGTTACTAAAAAAATGTAATATATTACATAATACTTTTTAAAAAAGTAATATATTACACTACTTCGTTACTATCTACATAAAGTAACTCGTTACTTTACTCGCCGAGCACGTACGAACTGCGCATGCGTGAGTGGCAATAACTCTCCTTACCAGCAGGCGGCGGTAGTGTGTATTTGTCATTAAAAACAGGCAACAACCGGAAGACAGAGAAGAAGAACAGACTACGTGATATAAACAAACAACAAATAGCGTGTGCGTTAGCTTCACCTTAGCATGTGTTCTTTGCAGGTGTTTGTTGAGGTTTGACGTGGTGTTTCCAGCAGTGGATAACAGCTTCTGGCCTGGACACAGTTTGCACCTCACCGTCACATTCCTGTCTATTCTTCAGACGAACTCAAAATAATGGGCATACCTCCACCCCTCGAAAGTTATCGCTGACTCAGCCATGTTTATGCAGCACTGCACGTGGAGATGTGGACGCGCAAGTCGCACAGATTACGTACATATAAACCTACAAAGTACTGATAGTAAATAAAAAATTAATTATTTTTGTGTAGTTGTATATTGCAATAATAACGTATGGTGGTCACAAAATCCCACGGCACACCCGGACTTGTCTCACGGCACACCAGTGTGCTGCGGCACACCGTTTGGGAACCACTGCCTTAGAGCACTGTGTGATGAGATAATTAGCTCTGAAGCTGAAAACTAGACATCCGATTTTTGGAAATGTTCCAAATAGTTTTGGTGTTTTAGATTTGGTTTACCAAAGTCTAAAGGTTAAAAAAAGTAGTGTTATATATGAATAACACTTTATATAAGTGTGTAATTCATGTCTAAAATGAAAATGCTTGTGTCTTGTTTAGTCCGTTTGAATCGATCCCTGGAGCATGTAACCCCTTGGTGCGGTTCATTTGGGTTGGTGTAAACGCAGTCCGAGACCTCTGATGTGAACTAAAGAAACAGACTGACGCTTGCTAGTGAACTCTGGAGCGGATCATCGCTGGTGCAAACGCAGTCTGCACCAAAACACAGGAAGCATAGTATTTACGAGTCACAAAAACGCGGATGTCTTCATTTCTTTAGCGCAAGAGTGGAGCAGAATGGATTTAACCGGAGTGTTGAACAGTGTCGTGTAAAAGTAAAAAGTTCCGTCAACTATACAAAAAAGTACACGGCACACTGCAGAAAAGTGGCAGCTCCCCCAATATTAAAGACATATATTTTGTATCTAGGCTGTGTGTAACATACCTATTTGGTCATGCTTTAATTCATTCTGAAATCATTCATTCATTCACAGATATATAAACAACTATAAACATAAGCTAGGCTATATTTGCTTTTGTGACTGCTAACCTCACCCCCTTAAAGGCCCTGTCACACTGTCCCGAAATTGACACCCGATGGACACACAAATATGGAATTGTGAATTTCTCACGAAGATGGCCCCGAACCACACACGAAGGCAACATTTACATTACATTTAAGACATACAACTGCAATGAAAGTACCAAAAACAATTATGTTACAGTACTATGATACTGTACTGATATCTTCAGACTTTGTTCTTTACTTTATCCGTCGTTATATGTAGAAAATATTACGTTTTCTCCGTAATGTTGTTTCCATAACAACAACAACTTCCTGTCAACTGTCCTTCAAAATAATATATGATATCCTTTTTAGTTTCACAGAACACAAATTGGGTTATTTACATAATATATTTACATGATTTTGTTGTGCAATAAAACAACCCGATGGACACACGATAAAGGAAATGTTCAAATTCGGCTGTGATCGTAGCAACATCGGGCCATTCGTGAGGGCATCTTAAGCCATCGTATGACCGCCGGTGGAGTTTCTCAGGCTCCGGCAGCAACTTCGTGAGCGGTGGCAAAATCTTTGGCATGCCAAAAAATTGCCGAAGGACCTTGCGAAGGTTCATTTTCGTGTTGAATTTGTGTGTCAATTGTGCCCTTCGTAAGGCCATCGTGAGGGCATCGTGAGGGCATCTTGTTATCATCGGTGCCATCGGGCATTCGCCCCGATCAGAGTGAGGGTGAATGCACCGATGATAACACGAAGATGACACGATTTGACAAGAGGCCCTCACGAGTGCCTTACGAAGTTGCTGCCGGAGCCTGAGAAACTCCACCGGCGGTCATACGATGGCTTAAGATGCCCTCACGAATGGCCCGATGTTGCTACGATCACAGCCGAATTTGAACATTTCCTTTATCGTGTGTCCATCGGGTGTCAATTTCGGGACAGTGTGACAGGGCCTTAAAGGTGGGGTAGGTAAGTTTCAGAAACCGGCTTGAGATACACTTTTTGTTATATTCCATAGAATGCTCTTAACATCCCGATAGCAATGAATATCTTAAGTGCTTTGACCGGTTTCTGAAACGTACCTACCCCACCTTTAATGTCTGACTAATGGTTGAACAGTATTCCCGTGCACATGACTTTTGTTTACAGTTTATAGTCCATTTGAGGTTTGCCTGTGTGAACGCAAACCGAACCTTCTGAAAAATGAAACAATGTAACAAACTCTCGTCTGGTGCGCACCAAAAAGCGGACTATTAGGTGGGAATGCGACCTAAATAAACTTAACCTGTTAAACCCCGAGCCTGTTTTTCAGGTTTCAGGCTCGAAAATGACATTCCCAGAACAAATGACCATATCTTCCCTTCTAAAAGGGTTAAATTAATAATCTTTTTTCTCAAAGTAATGATAAACCTGTGAGTTGGATGTAGAAAAGTCAGAATAAATATAGATGTTTTTTATTTTAAAGAAAATTCAGATTGAACATGGTAAAAAACTGTAAATTATAGTGTCCGTCCAAAAAATATGTTGTACTTATAGTGAAAACTAACCTTGGATGATGGGTTAGTAGACTAAAAGCTTTAGGAATCCAAAGTACAACATATAATAAGTACCCTGTATCAAGATTGATGCAAAACAAGTGATATTTGACCTTTTTAGACAGATTTAGCAAAACCTCTTCTGGGGCCATTTGGGTGGATTTTCCATATCTCTGGCCCCCCTTGCTCGATTTTGACATGTGACATCTCTTTCTGACAGTCAGAGCCAATGGAATCAAGGGGAACTCCAACATAGTCCTTATTTGGTCATGTGTATGTGTGAGACTGCTGCATCGCCGAGACCGGAAGCAGCAGCTAGCATTTGCTCTCCGATTTTTACATAAAATGGAATTATGGATTATAAATTCAAAATCAGTTTTTTATACATGGACGTTAAGAACCTATGGATTAACAGATTCAGCCGCATTTTTTTATCATTTTAATGCCATTGAACACGTACTTTGATCAGATTGACAGCTACTTGTGAGACGATCTCCCTAGAAGCTTCGTAAAGGTACGTGTTGTGATGACTGTATTTGCTTCCCCTGTCGCGAGTCCGGATCACTCAGTGATGATACTATATACCTACATAATCTATGGAGTCTCAGCTTTAATCGGATATATTGTATGTGCAGCTATGATAAGTAATAAGGGTACTTTTATCTTGAGTTATGTGCCAATGTCCGTTAGCATTTTTCGCTCAGGGGTAATTTAGATGCTTCTTGTGAGACTTGTGTTTTGTTTTGGTAAACATGGTTTGTATCGGCAGTTAGCTGAGATTATTTCCGTTAATCTGGTACAACACATTAATAGGTTCTTAAATATTAAGATCCCCTGAGACACAGTATCGTGAAAAAAAGACCCAGGGTCCCCGCCGGCGGGGACCTTCGGGCTTAACAGGTTAACTGTGGGAAAAAACAAAGATTCTTGCTTCAAAATGCTCTCTTGTCTGCAGATGAAACAAGATGAACTGGCACAAGACACAGGGGGTGTTTCTCAATGTCGAGTAAAGCTGCTCCAGAGCCACTATTTCAAGCATACTACGTCATCGACTGCCGCCGAAGGACTGTTCCAATGCAGCATACTTGGAATTCTACCGAGCCCGGCGTACTTCGTAGCGAGACATTTCAAGGCTGCACATGTGTAGACTCCGCTGTCTTAAAATCCCCACAATGCTTTGCGCACGGACCAATTTCCCAAATCTTTGGCAGAACTCACACTCCATTTAAGGCGGGGCCTCGCATATGACGCACACCTGCACACCTGTTAGCCTCTTCCACAATTCTTCGTATTCCGAGGCTAGGAAAGATTCTTGCTTCGCTTCTGAAGCAAGTGACTCGGAAGACATGTGCTACCAAGCAAGCGTCCTCGACATTGAGAAACACCCAGGGAGATGAGGACTATATACAAAAGGTAATGGGACACAGGTGGAAACAATCAAGGGAGGGGCTGACAATCTCACAGGTGGGAAAACACACAATGGCAGGAAGTAAAGGGCTCTGAAGGAAAGTTAAGTACAAAAAAAACTAGGGCCAAAAGGGTGGGTGGAGGGGGTCTGGAGGACAGGTTTGGGCTGACAGCCCAGGGGCACAGCGGAGGACCCGGTAGGGGTCTCGGGCGGACGGCCCGGGTGCAAGGCAGAGTTCGAGTAGGTGTTCTTGGGCGGACGGCCCGGGGGCAAGGCAGAGTTCATGGTGGGGGTCTCAGGCGGACGGCCCGGGGGCAAGGCAGAGTTCATGGTGGGAGTCTCGGGCGGACGGCCCGGGGGCAAGGCAGAGTTCAAAAAGGGGCGAAGGCCACATCGGGCAAACTCAGGGGGCCGGGCATGAGGGCGAAGGCAGCGGCTGGAAGAGTCAGGGGGCCGGGCTCGAGGGCAAAGACTGCGGCACTCAGAGGGCCGGGCTCGAGGACGGGCCAGAAGGCGGCAACGGGACAGCTCCGGAGGACGGGCAGGAAGGCAGCGCCAGGACAGCTCCGGAGGACAGCTCCGGAGGACAGGCAGGAAGACGGCGTAGGCCGCGATCGGACCCCTCCATTGTCAGCTGGATCGCCAGAGCACTGGGATCGAGAGCAGGAGCTGGTGGAACCCCTGGCGGGTCAGGCGTAGATGGGACCCTGGATGGAAAATGGGTTGGTGTCAGCGGGACCTCAAACAGGACAGGACAAGACTTTGGCGGTACCCCCTCTGGAACAGGTATTGGCGGGACCTCCAACAGGAGAGGACAGGGAGTTGGCAGGACCCCCGGCGGGACAGGTGTCAGCGGGATAATCACAGGTGTTGCCGGGACAGGTGTTCACGATGAAACAAGGGCTGGTGTCGGCAGCACCCTCGGCGTAGCAAGTGTCGGCGGGACCCCCAACAGGACAGGATATGGTGTTGGTTGGCAGAAAACCTGGCAGAGCAGGTATCGGCGGGACCCCCAACAGGACAGAATATGGTGTTGGCAGGAAATCCGGCGGAGCAGGTATCGGTGGGACCCCCAACAGGACAGGATCTGGTGTTGGCAGGAAACCCGTCGGACCAGGTGTCGGCGGGACCCCCAACAGGACAGGATCTGGTGTTGGCAGGAAATCCGGCGGGACCCCCAACGAAACAGGACACAGAGTTGGCAGGACCCCCAGCAGAACCCCCAACGGACCAGGATATTGGGTTGGCAGGACCCCGGCAGAACAGTAGTCGGCGGAACCCCCAACGGGACAGGACATGGGGTTGGCAGAACCCCCGTCGAAACAGGTGTCGGCTGGACCTCCAACGGTACAGGACATGGAGTTGGCAGGACCCTCGACAAAACAGGTGTCGGCTGGACCCCCAACGGCACAGGACATGGGGTTGGCAGGACCCCCGGCAGAACAGTAGTCGGCGGGTCCCCCAACAGAACAGGACATGGGGTTGGCAGGACCCCCGGCAGAACAGTAGTCAGCGGGACCCCCAACAGAACAGGACATGGGGTTGGCAGGACCCCCGGCAGAACAGTAGTCGGCGGGACCCCCAACGGCACAGGACATAGAGTAGGGACTTGAGTAGGGACTCGAGTAGGGACTAGAGAAGGGACATGAGATGGGACTTGAGAGGGAACTCGAGAGGTGACTCGAGAGGTGACTCGAGAGGGGACCTGAGAAGGAACTCGAGAGGGGACCTGAGAAGGAACTCGAGATGGGACTTGAGAGGGAACTCGAGAGGAGACTAGAGAGGTGACTCGAGAGGGGACCTGAGAAGGAACTCGAGAGGGGACCTGAGAAGGAACTCGAGATGGGACTTGAGAGGGAACTCGAGAGGTGACTTGAGAGAGGACTCGAGAGGGAACTGGAGAGGGGACTCGAGAGGGAACTCGAGAGGAGACTAGAGAGGTGACTCGAGAGGGGACCTGAGAAGGAACTCGAGATGGGACTCGAGAGGAGACTCGAGAGGAGACTTGAGAGGGAACTCGAGAGGAGACTCGAGAGGTGACTTGAGAGGGGACTCGAAAGGGAACTTGAGAGGGAACTCGAGAGGTGACTTGAAAGGGAACTCGAGAGGAGACTCGAGAGGTGACTCGAGAGGGGACTCGAGAGGTGACTTGAAAGGGGACTAGAGAAGAGACTCGAGAGGGGACCTGAGAAGGAACTTGAGAGGGGACTCGAGAGGAGACTCGAGAGGAGACTGGAGAGGTGACTTGAAAGGGAACTCGAGAGGGAACTTGAGAAGGAACTCGAGAGGGAACTTGAGAGGTGAATTGAGAGGGGACTCGAGAGGGGACCCGAGAAGGAACTTGAGAGGAGACATGAGACAGTCTGTACACCGACAGAACACGGGGGGTTGGCGTCGGTCGGTACGCCGACATAACACGGGGAGCTGGCATCGGCCGGAGAGCCAACAGGTGACGAGGTGCTGGAGTCGGCCGGTACGCCGACAGGACACAGGGAGCTGGCGTCGGCCGGAGAGCCAACAGGTGACGAGGAGCCGGAGTCGGGACCATGGCTGCTGGGCCCAGTACTTGAGCAGGAACCATGGCTGGAACTGGAGCTGGGACCATGGCTGCTGGGACCGGAACAGAGGCCTGGACCATGGCTGTGTGGGCCGGTTCTGGAGCCGGAACCATGGCTGCTGGGGCCGGTACTGGAGCCGGAACCATGGCTGCTGGGGCCTGTACTGGGGCTCGGGTTGCTAGCCTGGACTTGCGACTCCTTCTCTTAGGAGTCTTTTGGAGGCTCCGTGGACCTCCAAAAGCCAGACGAGTACCCAAGAACGGATCCTGGACAGGAGCAGGAAATGGGGAAGAAGTAGGGGCTGAATCCAGACAGAACACACCGAGATGGTGTCAGGTTGGGAATTTGGAGGCAGGGGGCTAGCATAACTGGGGCTAGCAAGCCGGGAATCACATGTTACATTACATAACATTGCATTTAGCTGACGCTTTTATCCAAAGCGACTTACAATAAGTGCGTTCGACCAACAAAATACAAACTTGAAGAAAACAGAATCATATAAGTATATCAGGTTTCATAGAGCAAAAACATTTCAAGTGCTACTCAACTGGCTTTAGATAAGCCAGCCCTTTATTAGTATATAAGTGCTTTGTTAATAGTTCTATCGCTCGAAGTGGAGTCGAAAGAGATGAGTTTTCAGTCTGCGCCGGAAGGTGTGTAAGCTATCTGCTGTCCTGATGTCAATGGGGAGCTCATTCCACCATTTTGGAGCCAGGATAGCAAACCCACGTGTTTTTGCTGATGGGAACTTGGGTCCCCCTCGCAGCGATGTTGCAGCGAGCCGTTTGGTTGATGCAGAGCGGAGTGCACGTGCTGGGGTGTACGGTTTAACCATGTCCTGGATGTAGGAAGGGCCAGATCCATTCGCAGCATGGTACGCAAGTACCATTGTCTTGAAGTGGATTCTAGCAGTTATCGGAAGCCAGTGAAGGCAGCGGAGGAGCGGCGTGGTGTGGGAGAATTTAGGAAGGTTGAAGACCAGGCGAGCCGCTGCATTCTGGATGAGCTGCAGAGGTCGGATGGCACATGCAGGTAGATCAGCCAGGAGGGGGTTGCAGTAGTCTAGGCGTGAGATAACGAGAGCCTGGACCAGAACCTGCGTCACTTTCTGGGTCAGCTGGGGACGTATCTTCCTGATGTTGTAAAGCGTGTATCTGCAGCAGCGGGTTGTAGCAGCGATGTTTGCAGTGAAGTCCATAATCCAGCCAGGTAAGAACTTCACTAAACATGGCTTCTCTGTAGCCATCTGGTGCGCCTCTGCCAGAGCTGCCTCTTTCTGCTGAACACTGGACGCTCCCCTCCACCTACCATAGCAGCAAGCCAAAGAAAAGTTAAAACTAAGTAACTCCACCTCAAATGGATCTGCTGGGCCCATCTTTGGTTAGATCCTTCAGTCAAGGTAGAGCGAAGCTGACAGGACCCAAATGCAGATTTCACAGAAAATTCCTTTATTTCAAGGTTAAATGGAAACAAACAGAACTCTTCCCCGTGAACACAGTCAAGACAAACAAGGATCTAACAATGACAGACAGAAAAAACAGAACTTAAATACACACAAGACTAATCACACAAACAGAGTGGCGAACCGTGTCTATCACAACTGGACCTTCTGTAGACACACACAATCAAGGATGTAGAATACCTTGGTTGAAGGATATTCTACCCAGAGACCCAGAACAAGATCTGATTGGTTGCTTTCTTTTCTAACACAAAACCACTGAAATGCGTAGTGCAAATCAACAAATCAACGTAACACTGTAATATTACAGATCAACAACACAGATACGTTTCGCATTTATTCATTTTATATACATGTTATTTATATAATTAAATCGATTTTTTGTTTGTTTTATCTGAGTGTTCCAGGGTATTCTCTGAATAGCTTGAAGGCCCTGACGGTTCACCACTGCACAAACAAGCCACAGGTAAGGAGGGAGGAGAACACACAGGGGCACCAGGTGAACACAATCAGGAAATCAGGTATGAGGGAACAGACAGGAGGGAACACACAGACAGGAAACCAAAGACAGATCTAGACAAGACAAAACACAACACAGACAGATCGTGACAGTATGTGTATTCACTTTCTGTCCTACATGCCTTGTTGGAGCTCCTGCCCCCCCCCCCTCCATATGAGCCCACTGTGCTCTGATTGGTCAGCTCGCCCACTCTGTTCTGATTAGTCAACCACCGTTACAGCTGGACATCAGTGTTTATGTGTTACAATAGCGTTTGTTAGCAACCAGAAAATGACACCAGTAATGACAAACAGATGAGAATGCTGCGTTGGGTCTGGGTGCCGTGTTGGCGGGACGTTGCGTGGGCTCGGTGCTCCGCCCTGTGGGGCTCGTTTCCTGGTTGCTATGTGGGGTCTGGGTGCCGTGTTGGCTGAACCTTGCGGGGCTTGCTGATCCGCCCTTTGAGGCTTGAGGAGCGGACAGTGTGAGCTGGATTACTGGTGTCGTTTCCTGGTCTGCGAGACAGCGAGACACCGCGGAACTCAGCCTGAGCCAGGCTGTGAGTGTGTGTATGCGGAGCCGCGGCTGAGAAAATATATGGCTGAGTGAAACAGGCTCAGGGCTTAACAGGTTAATAAACAAGAATACAGTTTAATAACAACTTTTTTTTACTGTCATATAGTATTTTATACCTGTTTACTTTATTTTCTTATTTTTTTATAACTATAATGATCATATAAAGATGTGCCTTTACCTCACTGGTTGGAGAAAAAGCTTCTTATATTCGTTAGCATAGCTAGCTAACCAGATGCTAATAACAATTAAATTAAGCGACCTTGGGTCTCATGAAAGGCGCTATATAAATCCAAGGTATTATTATTAACAACAAAGTTATTGACTGTATGATCAGTATGACAGATGAACAGATCGCCACTGGGCTTTCAACTAAAGACACAGCCACGCAAAAACTGCGGCATGTGTACGGCTCCTTATGGGTACTGCCATTTCTGAAGTGGCGGAGCGACGTTCTGGTGCTCTACATCAGAACTGCACCCCTGTCAGACGAAACATATACCACGTGATGACACGTTAGGCTCGTGTTGTGTTCAAGGACCCTGGCCAGGAAAAAAAGGCAATCGCTTGTTTAATTATTTTGCAGTATAGATTTCTTACATTTTTCTTCTTTTTTGCATGTGTTTATAAATTACCTCGAGGGCCGTACCAAATGGTCTCGCGGGCCGTATACGGCCCGGAGGCCGGAGGTTCCCCTCCCCTGGTTTACGTGTTTAAAAAAGCACCAGAAGCTATATGCATCTAAGTTGTTCGTGCCCCACCACTTTTGTACATAAAAACGCCACAGCATGGGATCTTTAACGAGTATACAGTGAGACATGACTAAACATAGTAAACTAAATCTAAACAAAACATGAAACATATAACATAAACCTGATAAAAAAGGTAACATGAGTAAATTAACAGACATGATGGGATGTTAGAAAACTATTATTTACTTTGGCATATACATCACTGTCAGGCTGAAAGCTTCATGAGGAAAAAAAAAAGTTTGGTAGTTTACCTTTAAAAAAGCTCCCAGCTTCTATGAGCACAATGTATTTGGTTTGTGATTACTTCTCAGTCAGTATAAATCATGTTTAAGAGTAGTGGTTGCATAATACGTGGTTAAATGAAGCTTTTTGGTACACGATAGCGTCTTTCAGGAATAAAAATGTACACCATTCTGCTTTGGTACAGACTGAAATAGATCAACATAAATCTGCTACTGACATTCCCAAAGTGGATTTTTGGTGATCCTCAGACTTTTCCTTCTGCGACACCATCAAGTTGGCACCTGTTGTTTGTTGTTAGCATTGTACCTGTAAGCATGTTAACATGTTGCTGTACATGCTCACAGAGATACTAGTGAGGCTGCAGGTTTCTAGTCTTTCTTATTCATTTGCCTCCATCTTTCATTGTCCCTCCAAAAAGCCACTGAGAGGATTTCCCACCATTTGATGTGCATCACATATTGAGTACTGAGAGATGGCCCCCCAGGACCAAGACAAGTAGTCCGGTCCTAGATCACTGTTGGCAGATCAATGAGATGTGTGTGGTCTTAAATCTCATTCAACAGGGGTTTCCAAAGACTTCTCAAACACAGAACAGTAAATAACATGCAATTCAAAGTGACTCACTGATCAGGGAGATCAGAGTCCAGCTCAGACTCTGGTCTCTCACTTCACTCACCCTCACGTCGAGATGTAGTGTGAGAAACATGTTATTTTCAGATTTTTCACAACATCTGTGCAGGTCGCTGGTATTTAAATAAACAGGGCTTGAAACTGGTTGGTGTTTACAGTGTTTTGGAGTGGATTCCGCTGGGTCTCTGGCGTGTTGCTGGCATCACTCGACTCGCTTGATCTGGTCCGTCTCGCAGTCCCGGGCCGGTTAAATAATTTAACACTGACCCGCGCCTCAGCGAACAGGCCTGAAGTTTGACCTGAAGATTTGTTTTAACTGCGAGGGCTCACAGTAAACACTGAGCCGCTCTCGGCACGGCATGGAAACTTGTGTATCCCTCATGTTTATGTAATGTTGAACATACCCCTCTTTTCAACCCTCTCGCCTCACACTTACCCAACAGTCTCACATCCACTTCATCTCTGCTGCTGGCCTTCCATGGATAACATTTTGGTGTATTTGTTTTGGGATTTGATTTGATGTTGTTGTGTTAATTGGAAACACTATGCTTACAGCTCTGGCCTTATGAAAGGAACACTTCTTCAAATTGATCCCATCCATTCACCTCACACGTATTTGAACAATTAAAAGACCATTAATTCCAGGCCCCTGAAAAGCCTGCTGCACCTTGATGAAGCCCTTTAATAAAAGACCATTAATACTTTGAATAGCCGTATGATATAAATGCACTAGCTGTAAATCACATCAGCCTGTGAATAATTTATAGTGTGCAAATAAATTCATAGCACAGTCGTCCATTGAGCGGCACAGAAAGACAGGAGGCCGCTTTGCTTCAAATGGTGCGTGCGTTGTGTTTGCACCTCCCACAGAATACACAATCACCTCTGATGAGCCTAATCATCCCCCTTGTGCTGCCGTATTAGACGAGGGCCATCAAGAGCTAACCGATCCAGTGTAACCCGTGTATGCAGCTGTGTAGTGACATCATATCAATATTTAAAATCTTTCTTATGCATGTATTCCGGCTTGTCCGCCTTCATTAAGGCCATTCCTCATCCCTCAGGCTCGGACGCGTTCCCTCCAGAGCGCTCACATGAAGGCTGGGAAGAGAAGCCACCGCGGCTCCTGATCTTCTCATGTTTGAGTTTCACACTAATATTTGGCTCCAGAACACGCAGGACGGATCCACAACGTGTCTACACATCCTGAACTCACATTGTGCTATGGTCTTGCTCTCCTATAACTAAAGGTTTTATATACACACGTAGTATTTATATCTACCTTTATCAATCTTTCTATATAATGTGGACCAACATTACTTTTAAAACATTAAGCTTGGTTTAAACTAGATCTATGATGTATGTTTTTGGTAATGATTATTGGGAACATTATGCCATGGCAATGCAAAATACTGATTTCTGATTTGCTAGGATTTGTTAAATATAATCCTTTACATGGACATTGCTACATTCAAACAACTCAAACCAGTATGGAAGGTATTTGAATGCAGATGTTTACTGTCAAAAACAATACATTTTGAATTCTGTGTCTCAATCCTGCCCATAATTTTTGATACATTGGTTTTTGCCGTTTCCTGTGTTCCTCCACCACAAACGAGAAAGAAAAAGCAATAACAGCAGGGACGTGAACAGACATTTTGGGGGGCAGGGGCTCAAGTGAGGAAAAGGGCACTTCCCATAATAATTTATTAAAAAAAAAAATATATATATATATAGTTGTATCTCTGACTTACCCTCACAACTCACGCAATTGTTTAATACTCAACAGAATTCTACAAAATAATCAGTTAACACAGAGACAATGGTCTTCTTTAGTATTCACTACGCACAAGAGCAGACATCAACAAATGAAACTATGCCACAATGTGCATGTTTTCTATGCTACTAGTTAATTGCTATAATAATTTGTTTATTTTAGCACAACATTAAGTCCTTTGAATTATTTTTGTGGTATTAAAATAAATAACACTTAAAAATCAACAAATCTTCACACAAAACTGAAAAAGGCTGTTCTCTACATAAATACACAAACCAACCTACACTCCAAACTACAAGTAGGCCTAAGTTTAGTTGCAAAAATTACACTTAGTGCATTCTGCTCTCCTCTCCTACTCATTTACTTAATTTCATAGGACAAAACACATCAAAAATGCTGAAAAAACTGCAAAAATATTGAATAAGAACATGCAAAAATACTGCAACTTTACTGAAATTATTTAACAAGGTCTTGAAATCTGAAATCAAATATTTTGTTATTAACTTATTTTGTTAATAACTTTCTTTGTATCTTGTATCTTTCTTTGCACTTGGAAGTTGTCAAATCTTTTTTTGTGTCTTCACTTGTTGTCTCTCCTTCCTCCCTTACAGCAGCCACCTTCTGGGGGCCATGTCCCTGTAGATGTTTATTACTTCACTGTGGATAACAGGAATGTCCTTCTCAATAGCGAGGAGGAGGAGGAGATCAGAAAGCCTCTCTTCTGTGCATTGGCTTCTGAGTGTGTCTTTCACCAGCTTGAGCTTGGAGAAGGACCTCTCCACTGTTGCTGTTGACACTGGAATTGTTGCATAGGTTCTTATCATTTCCACCAGTGTTGGAAAGATATTCTGTCCACTGTTGTCTCTTAGTGTTTTAATATCCCCTTCATGGTGCATGTGTTTGGGAAAGAGGCATGAAAAACCCTGAGCTCTGTTTTCCACTTCTGCTCCTCTCCTCCATAGAACTCACAAAGCATGTGAACGGCATCAAGGGAGTCAGGACTCATTGCATCTTTGCCTATCCAGTTGTTGGCCTTGGTCAAAGTGTGGAGTGCATTCAGTATTTTACTAGACTCTCCCCTAAATCTTCTTTTTAGTTTCTGAGAAACAACATCTACGAATTATTAGTACACCTTCCCTCTATAGTGGCGCGTTTCCACTGCAGGCCTCGCACGGCCTCGCTCGGTTTGGTTAGGATAAGGCCCGGCTCACTTTAATGCTGCGCTTCCATTACAGTTTAGGAACTGGGGCAGTTACTATAGTAACTGTGTAGGCGGAGCCGTGACGTCATCTTCAATGAGAGCCCCAGAAAAACAACACAGCCGTTAGCTCTTAGCACTCAGAGCTCACAGCTCCTCATATCTGTTCAGAAACTAGACAAAAGTTAAACAAGTACAAACCACAGACTGCCTGTGTCATGGTGAATACAGTCGCTGGTTTATTTATGTCTGTATAGGCCGTTGTTGTGAGTGTGGACGGTCGGAGCATATATAACGTTAGCTTAGCCAAGCTACATTTAGAAAACAGGCATTTTAAAAGGGTTTTTCTCCTGCCGTCTGTCTGCAGACTTGTTAAAGCATTAATTCATGGTTTTTACTAACCGGTATCAGTATGTTGTTACTTCTGCATCATTTTGAAACGTGTATTACAATTAAATCGTAGTCAAATATGTTCATCTTGTTGTAGTTGTAGCCCCCTTGCCAGCGATTCTCTCTCTAGTTTAGCATACTCAGCCCGACTCAGCCTGGTTGTTCCTGGCCCTAGAACCACTATTTAGTTGGGCCAGAAAAAAGGTGAAAAAGTAGCCCCGGGCCAAAACTAGGCCAAGTGGAAACGCAACCAAAAACGGGCCTCGCACGGCTCGGCACGCTTAAAGCGAGCTACCCGCTGCAGTGGAAACGCGCCATAGTAGTCTTCTACTGACTGGAAGGAATGGCTCTCTGTGGCTGCATTAGTACTTTGCCAATACTTCAACCCAGTCTCACGGCATTTCGTGTTATAGTCACGACATTTAATCTATTGATTCGTGTTCACCAACACGATTTTCCCCTTTTTTTCGTGTCACACAGAACGATTTTAAAAGCAATGTATTTCTATTGGTAGTATATTTCGTGCCTGCAGCACGTCTCTTTGTCCGTTCGGGTCTTGGAAGACCGGAAGCTGTGGGGTTCATGAAAACATGTTCTTACTCAATATCAAGCCACGATTATTGTTTTTATTTTAAATCGTATAATGTCGGACTTTTTTTGTCGTCTGTGAGGAAAATAAATGGGGCTCAGAGCCTCAAAATACTGAAATCTGTATTTTTTAAAATCTTTTTTTCCTTGTAATTTGTTATTCTTTTCTAAATAACACACTGTTATTTACTCACCAATAACACACAATTATCCTTGCTTTTATTTATTTGTTTAATTCCATAATCTCTGGCTTTTTTGGCGTCCGTCAGGAACTGAATTTCAAAATAAAAATAACCGGAAACAGACGTAGGCCTATAAGGGACATTTCGAGCATCATTGCGATACACAGCCACTGAAATGATTACCCAAGATCCTCAGCTATGGTTTAAGCTCGCGGATTGGATGTTTTAGCCGCAATGCATGTAGGGATATGGTGTTAATGCCATATAAAATCCGAAAAACATTTCTGAGTTTAGGATGGCCTAAGACACTACACTACCCATAATCCCCAGCTATCGTTTAGGACTACTGTCCCCGTGATTAATCTTCAAGCTCTGGGATTGGATGTTGGAGTGGCAGTGCGCCAAGGTTACGCCGAGCGACAAACAGCTGTTTAAAATGGAACGAAACCACGCCAGACTATCCAAAACTGGAATCAAACGCCCCCCCAGAACTACACATGCTGGCTATTGTGTTTCGCAAAATGTTCTATGGGACGTCTCTACTGAACGTTTTCTTTTTTCCCACAATTAGAAGTTGTCAGTATTAAACACATTCGTGTTATCAAATGTAAAACATATAATTAATAAATGGGTGAAAATCGCTTGTGTCCATAATGCGCAGCATTAATATATACCAACATGACAGCTCATTGTTACTTTGTAATTCTACTCCACTACAATTCAGAGGTTAACCTGGTATTTTTACTCCACTACATGTATTTGAGTTACTTTGCAGATTCTGATTAATGATGTGAAATATAAACAACCCTTAAATCAGACTTTAGTTACACCTGAGTAAAATTCAGGTAAGGTGATTGTCAAGTGCCAACAATCAGGCGAGATATTTGATAGTTGGTGCTTGAGAAGACTAAACAGTTATCTGCAATTGACATGAATGGAAACGTGTAATAAAGTATATTCATTACTCGTTATTCTCTACTAATAGTTAATTGAAGACTGTATAATGGCTATTTTGCACATCCCTTTCAAGATTTCAAGATTTTCAAAGGTTTATTGACATATCATATACACAACTATGGTGTAGTTATTTAATGAATGAAAAACTTGGGTGGCAGCTGAGGTTCCTTAACAGTGCATTACAAGACATCTATCAATATGTGTGAATACCTCCACCATTAAACTGTCATATTCTGCAAATGTCTTATACTATCAACATACATAAGAGTATAATTAATATGTATAATATCAGTTAAAACTAGAGAATGCAATTCCTGAAGAAATTGCTAGTGGGAATGCTTTATGCTGAAAATCTGACGCTAAACTGCTATGCTGAAATGTAATGTGTAAGAAGAAAGTGAAGAATTTAGATTGAAATTATACATGAACACTGGGGGCTTGAATGTGTGATGACAGAAGAAAAGAAAGTAAAAAGGCTTGGAAAAGCAGCAGAATATTTGAACTGCAAACTTCTGAACTAACTTGATGACGAATGATCTGTCGCCATGGCAACGGCATTGGATGACACCCAATAATACGCTTGGATGCGTTGATGGCTGCATCGTTACCAAACCTGGGAAGTTTTGTGGCGTTTGGAGCATTTTCACTGAAGTTATGAGAAAGCCGTGTTTCATGGCGAGCATTGTGTTGCCATGGCAACGGCATTTGAAGAAATCTCCAAACTGTCCCGTAGATGTCTTCACGGCTGGACTGTTAGCACACTGCTATCTGAAGTCTGCTGCTCTGAGCATGTCAGCTGGAGTGATGACATCATCGTGTTCCATTACACAGGTGTTTATAGTTGAGCTAAAGAGCTCTGTAGAGATCACAGGTTTCCATTGTTCTGAATGAGAGATGAACCTCTTACATGTGAACGTTTTGTGGAAGAACCGTAACAGATATCTGTGAAATTTCAAAACGTGAAGCATGTCAAGGAAGTTGAGTATCTGAAGTGTAATTTTTGTGTAGTTTTGGGTTAATAATGTGGCCTTTTTGGCAGTTTAACTAAAGGTGTGCGGCTGCTGCTGTGAGTAAATATCAGCCTGAAATTACAATGGGCTTTAATGGAGGAATGTTGAACTTTTTTGTCACTTCACGCCCTCAAGAGGCATTTTGTTTAATTATTTTTTGCTTAATTATTTGTCATTTATCAAGCTACGAGATGTTTTCCTACATTTGTCATGAACAATTATGTCTCAGGAATGTAGGGTTTGGGAATTATGGCAGTTTTAAAAAAAGATATGAAGGCAAATTTCAAGATTTTCTACCCTCTAGCTGTGACATCACGCACTCTAGTTAATGTTAAAATCTGAAGAAAACCTCTTTAACAAGGTCTGAACAATGTTTAATATCTCTAAAAGTAAGAATCAGATTTAAAAGTTGTTTTACACGGATAATGTCAGAAAGATGTGTAACATTTTAAAGTTGGAATGAGGTTTCTGAGTGAAAGTATGAATGAACAGTTAGCAGTTGAAGTTGCATGAAGATTTGTTGAAGTCTGAAGATTTTCTCCATTGACTTCAATGTTAAATGTGATAAATTATGGGATGTATCTCTGGAATTATGAAAGTTATGAATGATAAAAGTAATAGCCATCGATTCCCGACCGAGCTGAAAGTTTTGATGTTTGAACTTAGTTTCTGCGATGTGTAATGTGGGAGAAGAAGCGCGGCAAAATAAGTCGGCAGAATAAGTCGGCAGAATAATAATAAACTTTTCGTCCGTAGAATAACAGTTAGTTGGAATGCTGTTATCAGCATTCACTAAATAAGTGCTTCAACATAGTTAACATTGCAGGAAAGCAATATATTAGACGTTAAGTACTTTGTCAGGCTTAATATTTATCTGTAGATAGATACCCCCAAAGCTTTTTTCTTATTTGAAAGAAGATCTTAATCTAAAGTATTATTTAATATTTAAATAAAGGTTCATTTGTTTTTCTGTTTTGCACCTCCTCCTATTAATATCTTTGTACATCCTGAGATCACTTATAGTATCTTCTTGATTTTTTATATTCTATATTTCTATCATTGACCTTCTACTTTCCCCCTATGAAAGTATGTACTCTTAATATTTTTTTCATCAAATATAACACATAAAAACAATAATTCAATAACGTGCTTTAACCACTAGGCGGTGCACACAGCCATAATAACTTTGTATTATTAGTGTAGGACACTTATGTATGTACAACATCTGAAGATGTGTAGTTTTATTCATGTTTTCACATAATTTTACAGCATATTGCTATATTATTTCAGACTCAGTATTTACATTCTTATATTCAAAGAAAATCAGTAATATCTTTAAAAACTACAAGTCCTTTTATATCAGCTGTGCACCGTTATGGTGTAAATATAACCTATCTATGAATTAGATCAAATGTAAAAGTCAGCCAAATTAGTGTTGATACTGCAAGGAGACGTATTGTGTGAAGAGAAATTGAAGATGTTGTTTAATTGTTGATATATTTATGATCCACGTCAAGTATTCAGTTTCGGCGGCATTTCTTCCAGTTTTTCCAAAGGTCTTCTCATCAGGGCTCTATAAATAAAGAACTACGGCAGATCTGTAATATGTAATGCAGCCGAACCGTGTATTACAATGCCGTTATGTGATGACTTTCAAAGAGAAAAGCAAGAACACTCGGAATAAAGTATTATTTTCTTTTAAAAAAAAGGTTTTTCGGATTTGATATGGCATGAACACCATATCCTTACATGCATTGCGGCTAAAACATCCAATCAGCGAGCTTAAACCATATGCAATGATGCTCGAAATGTCCATTATAGGCCTACGTCTGTTTCCGGTTATTTTTATTTTGAAATTCAGTTCCTGACGGACGCCAAAAAAAGCCCGAGATTATAGAATTAAACAAATAAATAAAAACAGGGATAATTGTGTGTTATTGGTAGGTAAATAACAGTGTGTTATTTTGAAAAGAATAACAAATTAGAAGGAAAAAAAGATTAAAAGAAATACAGATTTCAGTATCCTGAGGCTCTGAGCCCCATTTATTTTCCTCACAGACGGCAACACAAGTCTGACATTATACGATTTAAAGTAAAAACAATAATCGTGGCTTGATATTGAGTAAGAACATGTTTTTATGAACCCCACAGCTTCCGGTCTCCCAAGACCTGAACGGACAAAAAGACGTGCTGCAGGCACGAAACATACTACCAATAGAAATACATTGCTTTTAAAATCGTTCTGTGTGACACGAAAAAAAAGGGGAAAATCATGTTGGTGAACACGAATAAACAGATTAAATGTTGTGACTATAACACAAAATGCTGTGAGACTGGGTTGGATTGGTAGGCACCCTCTGGGTTGGATTGGTAGGCACCCTCCTCTGCTGTCCTGGGGGGGACTGTGGGGATGCTGATGCTTCTGCCTTTTCAGTGGCACTCTTAAACAGTTTTCCAAACTGTTCTTCTGTCCTGAGGTTGGACAAAGAGTCCATCACTCCATCAATAACAGTATATGCTGTGGACAGATCAATGTCGCAGTTCTGTAGAGCATCAGAGGCAAGTGCAGTGACCTCAAAGACTGGAGTGGCGATCTCAAGGCAAAGGAAAAACTCAAAGTCTATGGCTTTAAGGTACATCTTGGCATCTCCAGCAGCAGTATCTGGAGGCTCCTGCTCTGTCATGTCAGTGAGGACCTTGACCACAGTACTCATCACTTTAAGGAGGGCCTTCAGCGCTTTTTCTCTGCATGCCCAACGTGTGTCAGAGAGCTTCTGCAGTTGAATTACATGCTCTCCAGGGTGCAGGGCCTCTTGGCATTTCACAAATACAGTGTGAAATGACCACACAAAATTCACCCTTGACACCCAAAACCAGAGTCTCTTTTAGTGAGGTGCCTGGGACTTCTTGGTTTATTTTCAAGCCAAGGAGGGACGTCCTGCCCTCCCAGCCAAGTGAGACGGGTCGTCCCGTCTCCATACAACCGGAGCTGGAACCGGTCGGCCACTGCAACCGTTCACAGCCCTGATGAACTTTCAAGACAGGCTCCTACTGCTCCTCCACAGGGAGCAATACCACCAGCCTCCGTACATCTCTGCAGAGGAAGGTAGTTGGGACTGGGACTGTCTGTCTCTTCTGGGATCCAGCAGTGAGGGGGGCAGGAAGGCCCACACAGGTCCAAATATCAGCGTCCCGGACGACTCCTCTTCTGTCTGGATAGGCTTTTACAACTCGGCCTGGTCGAAATTGACCTCTTAAGGTGTTCTGGTCCGCGATCCAGACCAGGTCTCCCACCTGGACATTCCTGGCAGCTCGGTGCCATTTGGGTCGGAGGAACAGGTTTGGGCCTGCCAAATCACTCCAACTTGTCCGGAACTTATCTACTTCCGGCCTGGATAGCCTTTAACCTGTGCCAAGAGCGGCCTTCTAAGCTGATCCCCTCCTGGAAGGCGGACTTGCGCTCCTCCATGGCCAGCACATGCCTTTTCTGTCTCACTTCCGAGACCTTCGCCTCCAACTTTGATTGACCCGAGGCCTGATTATTTTTGCTCATCCACGTCTCTGCGACCTGTCGAACCCAGGCTGTGACTCCACATAGTCTCGACAGGATACTGAACCGTTCAGGTTCCACAAGGCTGACAAGAGCTGCACCCCAGGGCATCCTCTTCGATTTCTCCACCACTTGAACCGGCCCTTGGATTTCTACCGGTGACTGTGGCTCTATAGAACTACCGTCCTCTGAGGCTCCTGTATCAGTGCCAATGCTATTCCTGCTTGGGTCAGAGGTCTTCTTCAACTGAGTTCTGGTGACCACCGCTGAGAATGCTTTCCTTTGAAGTCTCGTAACATCATCGTTGATGCCAGTTGCTACAACGCTGGCTGACTTCACTGGCCACTCAGCCTCCTGCCTTTTCAGAAACTCTGGGCCTCTTTGCCACTCTGACTCCTTGTCGAGCTCCTCTGGAGTAGCTCCTCTTGTGACCATCTCATGGATTTGCTCTGCATAAGCCGTCTTCCACTCTGGGTCTTTCTCAAGGTGCTTTTCGGTTCTTCGGAAGGTTGCCTCCACTCCTCGCTTGTTGTTTGGATGCAACACAGGATCCACCCTCCACGGGTATGCTGCATCCCAGAAAGGGGACGTGCTGTGCTCGTTTTCCGTCACATAAGTTAGGCCCGCCTTGATCTTCTCAAGCTCTTTTTCTTCTGCTAGCGTCATCTCTTTCCCTCCTGGTTGTCATCCACCGCATCGACATCCACCACATTTGGGTTTGCAGGCCGCACCAATGCTGTCCCACTTCCACCAGTCGAGTATCTCCTTACTGGCTACAGCTGTACTCCGGAGAACTTCCCCTTCTTTGTCATGCCGCTCTTGCTGGGCTCTTCCGGAGTTCTCCGGGTCCACGGGGTTCTCTCTGTATGACACTACGGCTGTTCTCAACGATCTTGCGAAGTGGGTTCTGGACTTGTGCATCGCCATGTCCACGCTCTCGAATAGATTGGGATGTGCTCCGCCAACAGTTTTGCCCAGCGGACTGTCCCACAGAACGAGGTCTCCTATCACCCTGGTCTTCTGTGGGGCGAGACATCCTTCCCTGTGGCTTATCAGAAGCTCAACCTGTTTTGGACGGGCCAGCTCCTCAGTCGCGACTTCTGGGAAAAACCTCTTGAGCTGCATGGTGTACTCTGGCTATCCTCTCCAAGCCATAGCAGAGAAGCTCATGAGCTCTTTCTTTACCCTCTGGGATTTTTACCCTTACTCTCAGGGTGTACATCTTGGTAGCGACCTTCATTGTCATCTCTCCAACTCCCTGGATGACCAATGTGATGTCCTCACCCCTTAGCTGGAGACGTCTGGCGGCTTTGTGGGTGATATAGTTTGTGTCCGAGGCAAGGTCTATCAAGGTGCCGATCTTCTGTCCCGCGTTTGCGGTCACCATCATCAGCATCATGATCATGATCATGATGATCTTCTTCACGAGAGCCTTTTTTCCTGGCTGGTCAAGCCCTCGGAACTCCTTGCAGGCAAACAGCCTTCCTCCGTGCTCCTCGTCCCCACACATGACGCACGCACTCTTTGAGGTGTCTACTCTTGTGGCCTTTGTGAAGGCCATCCTCTTCTCCTTCTCCTTCCTGTTAGACTGCTCAGGAGAGTCCACGGTCGACAGTTGCTCCATCCTCTCGAGGACTTCCTCTTGCTTCTTCAGAAACCGTAGGAGACAGTCGAAGTGGTTGCTTAGTGTTATACCGTTCATGGGGTCACACACTTGAAGGAGCCAGTCCCGCTTCATGTTATCTGGAAGCTTGCTCTCAATGGACTTCACCACTAGACGGTTCTTTAGAGCATCCTCCTCTCCCAGGTCTATAAGGTCAAACAGTGCTCTCTCCACAGCCTGAATAAGGTCAATTGTTTTCCTTGGCTGGTTTTCTTTGATAGCAGGACACTTGTCCACTTCCTCAATGATCTGGCATGCAATTGTCCCTTTGTTCCCATATCGGTTCTCCAGCCGCCTGAAGATCTCGTCAGTGGACCTACTGTTGGATAGCCCGAGGTTCTGCTTTATCTTCCCGTCCAGGCTGTCCAGGAGATGAAGCTTCTTTATCTCAGGTGACCCAGAAGGCTCTCCCTGCCTCTGAAGGCTTTCCCAGTCACATCGCCAGTGGTAGAAGCTCCTCATGCACCCAGTGAATGTGGGCAGGCGTATACGAGCGAGGTGGACTTTAGGCATGGCTCCTATGATATTAAAACACATTTTACACCTCACCTTGCCGACAGGGGGAGGAGAATACAACGCTGTATGTATTTATCGCTAAGCTAGCGGCTAAGCTAGCTGGATGCTACAGAGCCCAGCTATCCGCCCTCTGAAGCTTTTAGGGCCGTCAGGGGGAGGAGAATGTCCCACTAACGCTGTGTGTGTGTGTGTGTGTGTGTGTGTGTGTGTGTGTGTGTGTGTTTCACATTAGCGGGGCGCTATGGAGCTCAGGTATCCGCCCTCTGAAGCGTTTAGGGCCGACAGGGGGAGGAGAATACAACGCTGTGTGTATGTATCGCTAAGCTAGCGGCTAAGCTAGCTGGACGCTACGGAGCCCAGCTATCCGCCCTCTGAAGCTTTTAGGGCTGACAGGGGGAGGAGAATACAACGATGTGTGTATATCCCTAAGCTAGCTGGACGCTACGAAGCCCAGCTATCCGCCCTCTGAAGCTTTTATGGCGTACAGGTTGAGGAGGATGTCCCGCTCCTGTGTGTGTAACGGAGCTCAGATGAGAGGGCTTTGATTACAGTTTTAATCCTCTGTGAAACTGCATGTTTTCTGCTATATTTGATGAGAGATAAAATGATTTTCTGCCACAGGAGTTTGACAGAGAATAACTGAAAGTAGGCCTACACAGTAAAATAACTTCATAGTATCCTACTTGTGGTAGAAGTCCAACTAGTACTGAGTCCAACAGTAAAGTACTTCATTGTATTTGTGGTAGTTGTCTAACTGAGTCCAACTCTGTGTAGACGGAACATCCAGTATTTCGGAGGGGCCCTAACGGGACCCTCCTCTTGAAAGAAAGGGATATAAGATAAAAGAACTGTAGGAAACAGTTCTGAACTGTTTCCGCCAGTTCTTTAAGTTCGTCGTTCGCGAACAGCTTCTCTTTAGCTTTTGGCGGAAGGCGGCGACTCAAACAAACGAATCGTTTTGTGGGAGGAATCAGTTCATCTCGTTCACTTCAAAGATTCGTTCAAAAAGAACGAATCGTTCGCGAACGACACATCACTAGTGCTTGTGTCATTCAAGCTCGGCGCTGTGTGTGTGTGGCAATAGCTCATTTAGTGTGATCGAGAGAGGGAGAGAGGGAGAGAGAGGGGCCCTTTCTCATTTCATCAAATCCCCCTCCTCGACTCCTCGACTCCTCGGTCCTCCGGTAGTGACCCGGAAAATAATTTCAGCTCGCCATGTTGAAGGACATCTCATTTCTCTAAATGCACTTCGAGGACCGAGGATCGAGCGTCGAGGAGGCTCTCTGGAGGAGCTATAACCGAGGATACACTGATGGGTCCTCCACGGCTCCTTCGTGGATGCATTTCCGGGAACAGAGATGTTTCAAAGAGTCGTGACGCACGGCCGGACTTATCTCAGCCAATGACAGCTCTGCATGCATCCCCTGGATATTATTTTATTAACTGCTCTCATCGCAACGCGATGTTTCCAGAGAGAACAGCTGTGAGGTCCGTGCAGAAAGCAGAGCAGTGTGCAGTGGCGGCCGGCCCATAGAGGCGCTAGGAGCGCCGCCCACCCTCTTCCCACATGTTTGATTGTCATTACAAATAAAAAAATATATTTAAAAATGTTATTTTTTTATTTATTTTTATTTTTAATGAACAAGGTAAATATTATATAATTGGTATCAGTCAAATGTATAATCTACAATAAAATCTCGTTTAAAATTGTTTTACGATGTCTAAAGTTACTGATAAGTCACATGTTTCCTGCCTGGCCACAGCGTGTATCATTACCCTCTCTCGTCCGGGCGGTAGAAAGGAGCCCTCAGCCAGAGCAACAGCAGCCAACAAGCTGACTGTTGCTATCTGTATACTATGCCGTCGAAACATAATTTCAGCCAATCAGCGTCGTCAGATCTGATGCTCAAAGGGCGCCGTGTCAGCGCCCTGGCCTGTGTGTCTGTGAGTTGTTTGGACTCGTATCCAAGGTGACGCTACAGTAGTTGTCTGCAGGTGGAGACTCCGGTGCTAGTGGATCGCCGGAGCTGTAGATGAACATTTACATGCTAAATTACATTGTAGTTGTAAGGGCAATGCCTGTGGCACCATGGAGCATATGTGTGGGCTGGACCTGTATTTTACAGGAAAGGAGTGAGCAGAGGGTGGAGTTGTCGATTCTTGTTCAGTTTTCATCTTCCTCACCCTCTCAAACTTTGAATTGCGCGCACTGCTAAAGAGACGCGCTACCATGGAAACCAAACAATGGTGTAGCTGTATTAAAGTCTGAGTGGAAACAGTCGTGAGTAAATCTGACTTTGTCAGAAATCGGGAGAAATATGACCCCGGGAGGAAATCGGGGAGAGGGCAATGAAATCGGGAGTCTCCCGCGAAAATCGGGAGGGTTGGCAAGTATGACACACACACACCACACACACACACACACACACACACACACACACACACACACACACACACACACACACACACACACACACACACACACATGTTCGTATTTAGTCTCCTGATTTTAAATGGGAATTAAATCATTTGAGTGTTCCCAAAGCACCAGTGTTCTGCAGCTTGTGTGTGCCTACTGTACTGTTGCGCAGTTTTGTAAGATTAATAGCTAACCACACTCACTGAAGATTATGGATTATCTCATATTTTTAAGCCTCAATTTGTCCCCCCCCCCCCCCCCCCCCCCCTCTAACATCACCAGATAATTTAAGGGGTCATTTCTCAAAAATGTCTTCCGGGGGAGGATCCCCCCGGACCGCCTTAGTATGGTTTGGTCCCTATTTCCATAGCCCCACCAAAAATATTTTCCACCAGCCGCCACTGGCAGTGTGTATAATATATATCACTCAGTATAACAGGCCTACTCTCTTTATTTTTCTAAAACCATTTAGTGCTTCACATAATAAAATACACAACGGCTGTAGCCTGTTTTAGGAACTGTATGTGCGTGTGTTTGTTGTAGGTGTGTGTGGTACAGTGTGTGCGTAGATGCAGCGGACAGACAGGTCTCAGTTGGTTTGGTGTCCTCTGCTTACTTTTAATACTTGTAAATACAACTTTTGGCCCATAATTTATTTTCCTCATTGTAGCGACCAGAGGGGGGGGGGGATATATCCAGTCTCTGATAGTGTTACGTTATTATGAGAGTGCTCTGTTTGATTCTGAAATTGTATATATTTATATACATATATATGTGTGTGTGTGTGTGTGTCCACATCTGTAGCCTGTTATTGTCTCATTATACCGCACTGTGAATGAATCAAAGTAAATATAGAAGTGGTCATGAACACATCTGTCCATCAGACAGAGGGCTGCTGTGCCTCCTGTCATCATTAATGGACGTCTCTTTAAAATGACCGCTCAGAGGAGAGGAGTTCTCATTTCTCTAACCGCCTGCTGCTTCCCCTCCTCTCTCCTCGGCTCCCCTCCTCGACTCCTCCGCTCACATCTCCTGTGGGCGGGACTAAGTATCGAGGATAGGAGTCGAGGAGGGGAGTCGAGGAGGGGAGTTAGAAAAATGTGAAAGGGCCAGGGACCGGTGCCAGCAGGGACCGTGTTGTTAGGAGCTGTTTATTCCACAACAAGCTGGAGGAGAGTCCTCTCCTCTCAGACTGAGAGACTCAGGTGAGCTAAAGGACTCTCTAAGTGTTTAGATAGTTCACTTTAGTCTTGCATTCACACCTAATAGTCGCTTCTCTGGTGCGCACCAGACGACAGTTTGTTACATTGTTTCATTTTTCAGAAGGTTCGGTTTGCGTTCACACGGGCAAAACTCAAATGGACTATAAACTTTAAACACAAGTCATGTACACGGAAATGCTGTTCAACCATTGGTCAGACATTTAGGGGGTAAAAACGCAAATCCCGGCAATTTCTACTGGAGCCTCCGCCATGGAGCATCGGCACTTTCGGCAGGTTATTATCATGCTGCTGTTAATCTGGAGATAAACAGACTCTAGCGTCCCACGCATATGATTATATAATCAGACAACGTCCGTTAAAAAACATTATAACATAATGAGAGACGTTCTGCAGTAAGGAGGGCGTTTCACCAACGACAGGTGTTCTTACTTTTATGTAGTAGACGGAGCATTTTTACTTTACACGACACTGTTCAACACTTCATTCTGCTTCACTCTTTAACCAAACAACCGCGGATGTCTTGAAAGACTCTTTTGCTAAAGATTTTGAAGATATCCGCGTTCTTGTGACACGTAAATACTTCGCTTCCTATGTTTTGCTGCGGACTGCGTTCACACCAGCAATGAACCGCTCCAGAGTTCGCAAGCAAGCGTTCCGAGACCACCTATTTTAGCGGACCAGAGTCCGGTTGTTTAGTTCACTTAAGAGATCTCGGACTGCGTTCACACCGACCCAAATGAACCGCACGCACCAGGCGGCTAAACGCACCAGGGTTAGATTCAACCGGACTATAAAATATCTCAGTGGGTCTCAAACGGTTTGGTCACAAATTATTCAAAAGATTATTTCCGCGGCACACCTTCATATGATCATTATGGCAGTAAAACAAGAATAGAGTTTAAAAGGGGAGTGATTTGTAAAATATCCATAAAGAAAAAGAAAATCTGTTTACAGTTCTGTTTCATATGGGTGTTGAGAGATGTATCCATAGATATCTTAATGTTGCTCCCAAAGTGTACTAGATTGATGCTTTTAACTTCAATATTTAAAACAAATCTTCCCGGGGGAGCTTGCCCCTGGACCCCCCTAGAGGAGGTGAGGTCCGCCCCCCACTCATAAAAAATAGCACTTTACTCCTGCCTATCTGCCGTGAGCTGATTATCAAGCCTTCATTGTAACAGTCGCGGGTGTACTGTGTGTGCGTGTGGGGAGTGTTGCAGTAGAACATTCCACTGTAACGCAGCCGCCACTGTGGGCTAACCCCCGAATGTTTTCAGGTCCAGGCGACGCCCCTGGCTAGTAGCCTACCTTAGTTAACTATATATTTGTTTGCCTTTTGGCTAATTAGCTGTAAACTCGAGGCACCGGCAGCTTAGTCATTTGTTCATCACCACTCACCTTCAAAATAAGCAAAGAAAAGCCGGCATAATGTGGGACAGTAAAGTGGGAGGTGCTGCGTCTGTCTGTCTGAAGGGACTGCCGATGTCCGCACCGCTGTGCGCGAGACGTGGAGGGAGGGAGGGAGGGAGGGAGGGAGGGAGGGAGGGAGGGAGGGAGGGAGGGTAGAGAGAGCAGCGGAACCTCACAGTCTAATCCCCCGATCTGATATTTTTATTTTTTATTCAATAAATATATTTTTGGAAAGTGTGCGCAAACAGCAGTAGATACATATTAATATATCGAAAAATTATTTAAAAAAAACAAACCACCCCATTAAAAGGGCACTTTTCTCTGGAGGAAGAAAAAGCCTACCAAGGCCTAACTATACTGTACTAAGCCGTGCGAGGCCCTGCAGTGGAAATGCGCCATAACATAGTTCAGTAGAGCTGCAGTGTGTGTTTCTTTGCTTCAACTGGTCTCTTTCAACATTTCATTCAGACATTTCATTATACATTTTGTTTGCAATTAATTAAATCAAGGTTATCAATGTTTAAAGTAATGCATCCACAGTATTTACTTTCTTCTGTCTTGTTACAGTGTGTTTTCGCCCCGTTTTGAACCTTGTCTTAATAATCTGTTTTCACAACTTCTCTACATACTGAGTATGTATTGGATTGTTACATTGCACCAAATCCTTTTAATGTTCTAGGTAATTTTCATCTGCAATAAGGTTCATTTTCCTTGAATTTACATATTTTACATTCCAAGATTTCCCCCTGTCCAAAGTATATATGAGCAATTCTTGCAATATTATTGTAGTTATTTGTCTTTTAATTTCCTGTTCAGGCTGAGTGGCGGCTCATGCCAGGCTGTGAGACCTGCTCCATTAGCTGGTCAAAGGCAGATAGCAATGAAACAAAAGCCTTAAGTCAGACAGATTGGTGAAAAAAAACGTGTTTGGCCAGGCACTTACTGTAGGAAGCGTGTTGAGTTTTATGTAGCACTCACGATCCGCTGGCACACTAACAGCTCCCATTAAATCCATCCGCAGTCCCCCATTCAGGTGCTAATTGATACCAAGGCCTGGTTTGTCAAGGCAATTATTAGTATGTGCTTAAAAAGGCTAGTGATGGCCTTTAAAGGAACAGCAGGGGGATATTTGACTTTTAAAGGCAATGCTTGCTTAATAATAGGTGAACAAATATATCAGTGTATCACATTGACAGGAGATGACATCAATATGGGGATTTTCAATTTCACCATTCATTAGAGTCCCAGATTTAAAAGAATCTTAAGGAATTAAATTAAATTAAGGAGTTAATTTGAAAGGCATTAGGGTCTGTGTATGTGCTGGTAATTAACACACACACAAAGTGTTATTTCTAACATGCATAGACACACACACACACACACACACACACGAACTCCATGAACAGATCTTAGAATACATGAACTGCAGCTCTAGGTTTTAAGTGCACCATTTACATTTCAGTGGCTAAAATGGGCTCTTATTAGCAGATACATGTTTAAATGCCTTGTCAATTTTACTTCTTTATCGTTTACACTTTTCCATAATCATATCAAATTTAGATGGTGAACATTTAGTCTTTTAACATAGCAGGATAAAGCAAATATAATACACACACCCAGAGCAAACTGGGTGATGAGAATCTGTTATTCTGTTTAAGTTTTATGTTAGTACTAATCATATTGGTGTTTTTTTTTTTCAATTGTAAAACTCAATCATATATTTATCTAACATCATCAAAGCAGTGAGCATGATCATCTTCATCATACGACAATCACACTTTAAGGCCAAGGACAAAATGGACCCAGCTCAATGTCATACACTTTGATATGAAGTGTCTCTGTGGTGTGGAGTACCTCAAAGTAAGTGATGTAACCAGAAGTGAGACAGGATACCAAAGAACCAGAGCTGCCTCCTCAATTGGCTCTGTGCTATACCAGGACCTGAGCATAGACAATTGAATCAGGCAAAGGCAGCTTAAGATTTAACATCCTTTAACATCTTTGTTGATACTCAAACTGTACAGCTTTTACCGTGGTTGGTATTAGGTAAAAGACCAAGTGGAAAGGGTCATCATGATTCAATGTTATGTTGTTGTTACTCACATGGTCCCAAACAGGTCGTTGTATCAAGGTGACAGTCCGTTTAGTAGAAATGGCAATACATCCCCTTTGTGAGAGTGAGCATTTTGATTTGTAACCGCCCTTACAACAGGTTCCTACAAACTGATATCACTCAAACCCAGGAGCTACGACAGATGAAGAGGCCCACCAAACAGACAGAAGTGATTTCAAATGACCTAATCAGGGGTTCTGGGCTAACAGGCCAATGAGATTCCTTCACCAAGTCCCTTGGCTAGTCTCTGTTTGGATATGGGTTTAAATACAAAGACCCTGACACGGAGAGTGGATTCAGGAAAAACAACTAAAGAAAAACTAAATAGTAGTAATAATAATAAAATGTCTCCACTGATCTGTGTTGTAAATGTGATTTCTGTTTGATTCCAATCGCTTTTTATAGTCAAAATCAGCAAATTTACCGAGCTCCGCTACAACTACGGGTAGCGATGAGGAGTGAGGCAGGGACGAGCTCTGCCTCACGTAAGCCCATAGTAACTGGCTGGAGCGCGGGCACTAATTTAACACGGGCACTTATTTTGTGAGCGCGCTCAAGCCAGTTACTGTGGGGTAAGGTGAGGCACAGATGAGCTCTGCCTCACCTCAGAATGCGTCACCCCACAGAAACTGGCTGGAAAGCGGGCCCTAAGCGCATGCCTGCACCATCTCACTGTATGTCACCAATGTAATGTTTGTAGATCCCTTTATTACATTTATCCTCGCCATCCATAGTCTCTAAATAACTTATTTCACGTATATATGATATTTAGGCTCGCTGGGCTCATCATACAACGGCAATGAAGCAAGCACCAGGGGAGGCAGCCATAACCTCTGCCGCACTGAAGGGGGCGCACGTGAGCCCACATGTTCTTGTTGCTACTGTTATTCTCCTTAGAGACGGTAGACGCGAACAACAAACTAGACTTTTGAAACTAGAGGAAGATAAGGAGGACTTTTACAAAAAAGTAATAGAGATTGTTGTCCAGAAGGAGAGCATGGACTTCATCTTCAAGTCAAGGTAAGACCACAATTGTAATGAAAATGGGATCTTACTAAGAAAGAACAATCCAATATTTAGATTGTGGGTATCCTTTTGTTGAACGGTCTGTTTAAAATGAATCGAAGCATCAGACTAAAAAAGCTTTTGAAAATAACCGAACATTTCGATTAAGGTCAAAATATAATATTTGTAAATCTGACTCTGAAAGAGTCAGTGCCTCACCAGCCATGAACCTCACCGCACGTCACTGTTGTGTACATATCACTTAATAAATAGTTCAGCAACACTGAAAATTACAGATAAGCTTAACATCAATCTGTCCACAATCTTCTTGCTAAGACAGGTTTACCATTTCCTATTTCCACTCTGTGATGACACGAGATTTGAACAAACTTTTTTTATCTCACTCTCTTAAAAACAACCAAGAACTATATTCATAAGCTTCAATAGAGAAGATAATGGTCAATAGCCTGACCAAAGGAATAATGGCAGTGCAATAAAATATAGTAAAGAATTAGCTTAGCTACCCGAATAAAAAAGCTAAGCAAGACAAGAAAGCCAGAACGGGCTAAAAGTCCAAATGCCAGAGTAATCCTTAAATACATCTTGACTTCATGCTTAGGTCTCATGTTTGTATTTTTTCTATCTGTGTTGCTTCCTTTTTTTTTTTTTTTTTCTCATCCTTCCTACGGAGGAAATGGTCAAAGTAAGTCATTTGGGTGAAAGATGAGGAGTAGCAGGCTCATCACCCTGGAACAGCGTGTGGTTTATACGCTAACTGATAGAGGAGGCGTGAGTGTTAGATAGAGAGGTACGCAGGGAGGATGATACTCACATGAAATAGAGCAAAGCCCGTCACAATGCGCTAAGAGGCGAGTCAGCACAGCTGCCATCGGCATTTTGTTTAGGATTTGTAGATTTGTTTTCTCCACCACACAGCATCTTTTTCTTCTTTCTGCCTTTCACTCTCTGAACATATAAAGCACACTCCCACCTGGACCTCATTCAGCAGCCAGGCATTTATCTGCCAGTCTTCACACACATTTGCATCAGAATTACCTCCAGAGGTACTGATGTTAAACTCTCAAACCACTGATTCTGCGGATCACTTAAACCCTGAGCTTATCTGGGTTATTATAATTTTTTGGAAGGATTTATAATCTCATATTTCATGAGGGAACGTTGAACTGCAGACCATTCCCAAGCTGTTATTTCTAACATGCACGGAGACACACACACACACACACACACACACACACACACACACACACACACACACACACACACACACACACACACACACACACACACACACACACACACACACACACACACTTGTTTACTATTTGGTGGCTTGGCACTGTGGAATGAAGCACGTATATGTGTGCAAATCCGCTTTAGCTCCGTTTATGGATACTTCTGTAAATTGCCTGGTTGCAGATCACGCTCAAAGTTTAGGAAGTTGATCAGTAATTTGCAGAGTGTAAACTGAAAAGTGGAGCGAAGTATTAAAATAGGTCACACAGGCAAGGGCATTTGTTTGGTGAAATAAACTTGTGTTATGATGCATTAAAACATTTTGTGGTATTCATATTAAAGATATGAAGACGTCAATGGATATTTTGATATATGATGTACAATAAAAATCGGATGGGTAATCTGGTGAGATGAAGAAAATAAGTTAACGAGGTTCCTCTCAGGAACAGGACAGAAAAAAAGGAGTGTTCCATATTTTTCACTTTCCTTTTAAAAGGACCTGCAGCAGCACTTCACTTGAGAGTTGTGAACAATTCCCTCATTCTGTACAGCTTCTTAGAATGTGATGGACGATAGTCTACAGAGTGAGCATTCATCTAAGTCCACAATTTGAACTTCTATTCAGCTCAGCGCGTCAGGGAAAGGAAAGAGGCACTCAGACTGGATGTCTTTTCAAACAGCCTCCCAGTCTTAATGGCCATCATATGTTTTTTGCTGCCTTTTGTGAGGCATCTCGTGTATTTTTCACTTAAATGTGGATTGCCTATTTGTCTTTTCAGAGTCAGGCAATTTATGTCCCTCCAGCTTTTATGCAAACTCACTGAAACTGAGTTTTTCATTGAATTGGACATTTGTATGGTTCTATGTGCCACTTTCAAACTGGTGTAAGCTGTACGATAAGAGATACTTTCTCACTTTGATTATGTTTAGCATCTTCATTTATAATTGTTTTTGTTTAACTGTAAATGTAGATCATATGAAAAGAAGGTTTATTTTAATTAACGACACAAAACAAAAAAACATGAAAAAAACATTTTATTTAACTGAAAAGATAATTTCGTTTTTTTGTGTGCAATTGCTGAGTTTGCAGAGTTTTGGCTTCATTTATATGTTTCATATATCATAATATAATATATCATAATGATAACATTTCATCCAGGAATAAATGGCTTTTTGATTTGGGAACAAAGCAACATTAATACTACAACGCCAACAGGCAACAATATGAACCCTCAGAAAGCAACAGATTGAGTTGTTAGCTTATCAGTGGCTAGTCAGCATATGTCTGTCTGTCTGTCTGTCTTCTTCTGTGGTTCCCTTTAGGGTTAACTTCCTGTCTGTCTGTCTGTCTGTCTGTCTGTCTCTCTGTCTGTCTGTCTGTCTGTCTGTCTGTCTGTCTGTCTGTCTGTCTGTCTGTCTGTCTGTCTGTCTGCCTGTCTGTCTGTCTGTCTGTCTGTCTGTCTGTCTGTCTGTCTGTCTGTCTGTCTGTCTGTCTGTCTGTCTGTCTGTCTTCTTCTGTGCTTCCCTTTAGGGTTAACTTCCTGCCTGTCTGTCTGTCTTCTTCTGTGGTTCCCTTTAGGGTTTAATTCCTGTCTTCTTCTGCTGATTGTCCAGCTCTCTGTGTCTTTTAACCTTTCCTTTCAGTTCAGTCACCATGGATACAAAGTGTTGTGCTCTCCACAAGAGCAAAACATGTTCAAAAAGTATTCCATTGGGTTTTCAGATAGAGGAAAACAAAAGTGCTTTTTGGGCACAGCTGAAGTTAAATTGACTGGACTTCTTTCTGCGGATTGATATGACTGCAGTCTGCTGAATGTCCAAATTGACCAATCAAAAGGGAGTATTCAACAAAGCGATGTAATAAATGATGTCACCATTCAGTATGTTGTGCTCATCAATCCAGCTGTTACCATTCTAAAGGATCAGCATCATCATCATCATTGAGGTCAAAGTGATATATAGAATTGTTACTCAGTATTAAAATTGGTATGAGAAATGTAAAAAAGTCGAATTGGAATATCCCTATTCTCACATCTAGGCACTTCACTTGGCGAGAGCACGGTCACTGTTACAGATGTGATCCGAACTGAAACAGGTTATGATAAACCCATCTGTCCACTGTCATTAAGCTTTGAGAATATATCATCTAATGATTTATACTATTCACTTTTGCTTTTCTTTTTGAACACAATCCAGTGAAATCACTGATAAACATGTGGGTTCTCAGCTTTGGAACGTTCCTGAGAAACCTGCTGTTCCTAAAGTCACTCATTGTTGCTGATCACACCCCCCTCAGCAGCTCATCTGTATGGGCTGATTTGTCACTAGTCTCCACTGACACATGTGACACCCTGGAGGTGAGCCCACCCTCCCTGCGTGACACCCACCACCTCAGCCCCATCCCATCATCCTCCTCTGCTCTCCAGCACAATTAAAAATGCATCAGGGAACGGATTAGATTCACGATCCCCAGCTCTACTGATCCGAAGGGTGAAGCTGTCAGGAAAAGGGGTTGGGGGTGGAGAGATAGTCCACTGATGGGCCTGTCCTCCTCCTTCTCTCTCCGGTAGTGCAGACTCCTCCTCCGCCCTACACTCACGCTCAGTCACCTCTTTTATTCACCGCCCCCCCCCTCAGACTCATCTCTCCCCTGGCCTTTGGTTCCAACAGTCTCTCATTTCCCTCTGTCCTCTTCCTCTTCTTTTTCCCATTCCCTCGCTCTGCTGCCACAGGTCCTGTTCTTCTGCTGGTGTTAAAAGTGCAGCCTGCTCAGGAGAATGGAGCCGCTTTGGATCAGAATCAGTTTTATTACCAAGTTTACACATACGAGGAATTTGCATTGGATATGTGGTGCATACAAAGACACAGAAAGAACAATAGGACTGTTATGACAGTTATTTTAAAAAACGATTTGAAAACTATTATAAAAAATTAGTAACATTTACATATGAGAAATATATACTGTATTTATATAGAGGGAGAAATGGATTCTGGAGTGCATACAGTAGACAGATATCTTGCAGTGTATTAGGATATACAGCAACAAAGAAACATGTGAAAGCATGGGTTTCAAACACAAAACGACTAAAACAGGATGACTTGTTATACTGTTTTGTCTTTTAGTGATTAAGAGGTGATTTCAATGTCGCTAGCTTTATCTAGAAATACACCTGACGGATGTGCTCAGTCAATCACATGTCAGATGAAGCATCAACCCCTTTAGCTCGTCACCACCACATGTTAAGTCATATGTTAATTAGCATTCATTTAAAAAAAATCAATGCTATCATTTTAATGACTGCCCAATTTACAAAGACATATCAAAAGAAATAATAGTCTGTTTTGCTTTGTCCCGACCTGTGGACGGTGGTGCTGAGCGCAGGTCTGACTGATGCGTCTCCTCGTCCCCTGAACTCTATCACCCACTGAGACAGAAGACCTGGAGCACAGGTAACAGATTGTTACCTGTGCTCCAGGTCTCCTCGCTTAAACTTCATCCTGCTTTCTCTGCTCCTCATTCAACTCTGCACTCTTTGAACAGAGTTGAAATTAACATTTGAATTAGTTACCCCTGAAATGATCAAAAACCTTCCAAGAAATAGATCAGTATTCTAACCTGTTTAGCCCCACGGGCCCGCCGAAGGGGCCGAAACCACAACATCTGCAAGCAACAGCGTCTGAGGGCTTCTTAAGATTTAATAAACTATGAATGTTTCATATCCATGTAACGGGAAGAAACTCAGCTAACTGATGATATGAACCATCTTTAGCAAAAAAAAACACAAGACTAACGCTGAGCCTCTAAATTACCCCTGTTAGCACAGAACTCACGGTATAAAACCCTTATTACTTATCGTAAATGCACATCGTGAGATTACACAGATAGGTATCTGTATCATCGCTCCATGATCAAAACTTGCGACATGAGAAACAAAAACAGACATCACAACACGTGGCATTAGGTAGCAAACACGGCACATTTCTCACCTTAGCTGTTATTCTGATCAAAAGTGGTCTTCAATGGCATTAAAACGATAAAAACGCTGCTGAAGTTAATCCATAGGTTAATCCAATGTGTCTGTGTCACTTTGAATGATTTCTGATAATCCATAAGCAATAAACCTGCTTTTAAGTTTTCAGATTTCAGAGTGGAAGATAGGTTTCACTTTGGGCAAACTGCGTGCGCATAGCCCCCACTTCTCAATGGTAACGTGTGTGTGTATGTGGAAATTCCCCTTCGATTCTATTGGCTCTAACGGTTCAAAAGAGATGTCAATCACCAAAATCGACCAATGGGTTCCAGAGAAACGGTAAAAACCCCCATTTCCACCCAAATCACCTCAGAGGTGGAGGTTTTTTTGCTAAACCTCTCTAAAAAGGTCAAATGTCACTTGTTTTGCATCAATCTTGATACAGGGTACTTATTATATGTTGTACTTTGGATTCCTAAAGCTTTTAGTCTACCTTACCATCATCCAAGGGTAGTTTTCACTATAAGTAAAACATCATTTTTGGACTGACACTATAATTTACATTTTTTTACTATGTTCAATCTGAATTTTCTTTCAAATAAAAAACATCTATATTGATTCTGACTTTTCTACATCTAACTCACAGGTTCATCATTACTTTGAGAAAAAATATTATTAATGTAACCCTTTTAGAAGGGAAGTTTTGTTTGTTTTGGAAATGTCATTTTCGAGCCTGAGACCTGAAAAACAGCCTCAGGGCTTAACAGGTTAAGGAAGGAGTTGTGTTGTGGTTAGCCTAGCTTAGCATAAAGACTAGCATACGCGGGAAACAGCTATCCTTACTCCGTCCAAAACAATCAACATCTTTAAAGCTCAGTAACTGTCATGTTGCCGGTGTCATTTGTTCCTTTTTGTCATTTCATAGATTATAATGTAAAAAAAGAGAGAATTCTTCGGACAGAGCCAGGCTGAGAGTATTTAACAAGTATATTTCACTTTGAGGTTAGGTCAACTAAGCATTTATTAAAGCTACTTGTATTATTTTTCTTTGGGACATTTACATGAAATGCATGTTTAATGTATTATGCTGCTGGTTGATAAGAGCGGTAAAACATTAAAGTTGTGGGCCATAAAATAAAAACAGTGATTAATTATTCTGAAATAAATATAGATTATTGCAGCTGTAAAGGTAAAGGGTTAAATACGTCACTTATAAAAGCATGCGTAATGATAGGGAACTGTTGAGAATTGGACAATTAAATAAACACTCGCTCCGCTCCATCCCATCACTTCCTTACAAACTGTTACTCATTCCCCTCAGGCTCCTGCATTTCAACACATTCCTACTTACAATTTACATTTCATCACCTCCACCAGTTTCACCATCTAAATGTAGAGACAGTGGGAAAAACGAAGCCCTGCGGGAAACAGCCTCACCTCCATCTGAATCACTGCTGCCCCCCCCCTCGCTGCTTCCAGCCTCGACGTTAGGACACGAGGCTCACCTTTCCCCATCAACAACCCCAACCACTGAGTAACAGAGGGAACCCCCCCCCCCCATCCACTTCCTCTACTCCACTTCTCCACCCCCTTTGACATTCACTCAGCGCTCCAACTCCATC
>NW_022990812.1:107500-112500 GCF_902827175.1 Gymnodraco acuticeps
TTGCTGATATTTTCAGGTTATTTTCAACAATGGATGATAATCAAAGATGATGTTTTATTTATTTTCCTGTACATTACATTTCTGCAGGTAGATATGAGAGAAGTTACAGTGTATGAGAAAAAGTTAGTGTGGTTGAAATTGATGAAGAAAAAGCTAAATGTCACAATGGTGTGCAGTGACTTTTAATGCAGTTATTCTTTGATGATAATAAAGTGCAGATAGTAAGTTAATTGGCGTTGGTTAAAGATGAATCTCTCTCTGTCAGTAGGACAGCAGGATTTCATTTCAATCTGAACTAATTCACTAAAAGCTTAAATGGCTTGTTCTGCTAACTGGGGTCAACAGTTCTAAATGAGCTATTAAACGACTGCTGGAAGTGACACATCTTGGAGTGTGATTGGAGAGCCTCTTTAGGTGCGACTCTCTCTCCCGTGCACCCTAATAACTTGTGCAGATATGTGAGAATACTATTAATTACGCCACTTAATGCTGCCGTGCCACACCCCGCGCTCCGAGGAGCTTGACTTATTTCCTCTGCGATCCTCTGGAGGAGATGGCGCCTTACATTCGCAGGAACAATGGGCGAATATTCATCAAATGTCTCATTCGATTTCTCCCGGTATCACTTTCTTTCTCCCTCTCTCTCCTCCCCTCCTCCATGAATCCCTCGCTCTAAAATATGTCTGGCTAAATTGCTGCCGACACATCTGCATATTTGGTTTTCTGTAAAATATTTGATTGCTCCTTCCATTAGCTGTGACAGTGTGTGTTAAGGCTTTGTGGCATATAGGATATTTCTTTCAGTAGTGCAGAGATTGAATCATGGCTCAGCCTTTGCTGAGAGAAAAAAGAGAAAGAGACGATGTATCAATTATCTCCGAATGCAATGCATGGATAAAACATATAAAAGGGTGAGGAAAGACTGACTGTTTAATATCCTTAATTCATCAGCTAAAACAAAGCAAACACAGGATCTCTTCTTCATTGTGCTGCAGAAGAGAACAGCTGTTAGTCGGCCATGCAGTCAGACTGCAGGTAGGCGTGTGTTCAGACCTGTTTCTGTCTCACAACAAGAACACTACTTTGAGGTCAGCCAAAAGAACTCCCTGCAGCCGCTGAATCCATATTGCAGATTGTGTTTGTACCTGGAGATCTGATGGGGGAGTGTGTTTTTCCAGCATGGTCAATTTAGTATCTCAGCGCTATCAGAATTAGATTGCTTCCATTTGATTGTGAAATGGCTCAATTGTGTGAGGAGTGTTTCCATGATCTGGTTATTAGGTGGCTGTATTCATTATGTGTTATTGAACACGTGATTACAACTGTGTGTATTTCTAACAGCCCGTTGCAGAGCACAGTCTGTCAGCGGTGACTTTTCTAAATGCAGTATTTGTCTGTTCTGTTCTTCAAGTCAGAACACATTCATCTGGACCTGAGTGTGACTTTTTAAAACCTTTTTTACAACCAAACACCTGTCATCAGATTATTTAGCAGCTGTTGGGTAAAGCTACCTGGTGAGACAAGCATGAGCATTAGCTATAATGTAACCTTAGCTTTATTCATTCTCTGTTGCTTTAGCTGTTGTTGAACAACACATGTCATTCAAATGATAGTAGTGATAATTCAGTTTCTCCATAAATGATCCAGTAGCTAAATACTTCATTTAAAAACCACCAGACACAAACACACCACATACTCCGACTCAGAAGACCAACATCATTTAATTAAACAAATAAATAAAAACAAGGATAATTGTGACTTATTGTGACTAAATAACAGTGTGTGGTTACAAAAGACAATAGTGTACATTAAAGGTAAAAATACTATAGAGAATACAGATTCCGGTATTCTGAGCCTCCGCCTTCACTGATGGCAACAAGAAGGATAATACACTTACATTTATTAATTGTGGCTTGATATAAAGTAGGACAAAAGTGGCTTAAGCACACAGCTCCCGACCGGACAAAAAGACGTGGTGCAGGCACGAAGAATACTACCAATAGAAATACATAACATGTTTCAAGAATGGTTCTGTGGTACATGAAGAAAAAGGCAAAATGGTGTTGGTGTAGACGAATCAATAGATCAACTTTGGTGACTATAACACAACTGCCCTGAGACTGGGGCTGGATATGGGATCTTATGGCGGCCTTGGTGTAGCATTCTGGTGAGAGACAGGGAAAGAGGCGACCTTGTAGGTTTGTCTGATTGTCAACGCCCTGAAAAAACACCACAAGAAAAAAGGAAAGAAGAAAAGAAGACAGGGAGGTGGAGGAGGAGGAGGCTTGTTCTCCTGGTTGTTATCTCCTCACTCAGCTGCCTCGTCGCGCCGCACAAACACCTGCCGGCCTTCCGCAACACCAAGAGAAAAGTCAATTCTGCCATGCGATCCCCGGCCCTGTGTGTCGGGAGCACACCCCGTGGACGTGGTTACCATGACACCTCTCTCTCCCCGCTCCACCCAACCACTCACTCCATTTTGGGCTTGTTTACTCACTATTCATGATTTTATTTTTTCCCTCTCCGCACAAACGCTTCTCTCTCCTCAGCTGCCTTTGATCTGGGTGTTCAGAAGTGAAACGCTCCTCTTTTGTTCCCCCCTCTGTCCCGTCTTTTTTCCTCCGAGCAGCGTCTTCAGAGGAGTAGAAGCGTCCAATTCTGTCACATTCCTCTGTGGTCTTTGTGTGTTTGTGCCGGAGTGTGTCTACTGTACTGCGCGGGCCCTCACAAACCTGACTACACAAAAGCCTCGTGACTTTACAATAGCTGCGTGGCGTTATCTTGACAGCGGAGGAGAGGCCTCTTTGTCTCCGGGAGCTCCGTCGGCAAAGGGCTTTGGTGTCCAACAGCTCGGCTCCTCTGTGAAGGGTTTTCAGGGAAGGTGGAGGATTATTGCTCCAACTCTCTTTGACTCACCACGCTTAGAAAACAGTCAAACAGAAAGGTCAAGTTGCCTCTCGATGACCCTTGAACTCTCTCATTGACGAGCTTCAAAATATTTGAACACAAATTGAGTGAACAAAAATAAGTATGGCACATACAGTAGTAAAACACATTGTGTTGTTTTTACTCCTATTATTTGACAAGTTAAAGAAGAATAAAGGTGACGAGTGAGCTTCAGCTGCCTGCTGTCTTTCTGTCCATCTTCTAGCTGCTGGGTCCCGTCTTATTGTTCACAGTGCTATCAATCTTTCCATCTGTCAATACAACTCATGTTACTAGCAAAGACAACCGTGTTCTGGACAGAATGTGAGAGGAAAGGGACCAAACTGTCCGTTTCTACCATTAGTGCCACAGCAAGTGTACCGTCACATACGTATCATATAATAGAACAAAGCTAATTCCTACTAAATTCCCAGTAGCCCTCATTGTTCTGACAGGAATACAAAGATCAGGTATAAACCCAACATGAGGTTAACAAAGTGTGATGTAGCTACTAACTGTTACTGCACGCATTACTTGGGTCTGATTTGAGAAATACATTTAGCCAATTAGTTATCTGTTTTTCAAACCACCATCAACACTTGTCAAAATGCACGTCAACTTAAGGGTTTTTATTAACATTTTGCTAAGAAATATCCAAAAAGTTGACACTCCAGTTAGCCTTATGTCAGAATAATCACCTCTCTTGTGAGTTGTGGTACAAGAGGATATTTTCGGGTCATCAGTCCTTTTGCAATCAGTCTGGATTTACAGTTTTAGTGGGATAAGGCACAACACCAAATCAACGAGCATATAGAAGTTTGAATAGTGTAACCTGGATACATACAAACACCAACATCAGTTGCGTGTAATGTCCTAACTATCTTTGACATTTGAATTCCAAATTGGCACATGACATTCTGAGATGTGGTCGGAGGAAAAGTCTGTGCCACTGATCGCTGTCTGCTCCCTCTTGATGGACTCTATAATCCCAGTGGTCAGCTCATGGGAGCCATTGTCCTCCTAAGTGGATAAACCGCTGTGGATTGGATTTGAATGGCATTAGCGGCGCGAGGAGCAATGACCAGTTAGAGGATTGTGAACTCACACAGATAACATCCTCACAGTGTCACACCTCAGCTGATGGCTGTCCGGGTTCTCTCTGACGCATCACATCAGTTCTGAGGTCTGTGAACACCCCGATATGATGTGCCGTCCGGCCTCTCCTCCCTCCTCTCCTCCTCCTCTCTTCTCCTCCTGTCAATCAATGCCCCGGGCCTGAGCCTGGACCCGCCTCTGACTGCTTTAAAGGTTCTGCTCATTGGTGCCCCAGTTTACCTGGATTATAGGATCAGAATAACCCACCTCTCTCCCCCAGTCAGGAATGCACATGAGGAAAGGACTCCGAGCTGAGAGGGAAGGGAGATACCGCGTATGTCCACCAGGGGAGCCCTTCTCTATGAATCTGCTCCCACAGTCAGAGCAGTCAGTGAACGCTGCACAGAGCTGTGTTCACTCACTGAACATCACATACATGATGTGCCTCAGAATTATTTTATTTAAGTTATTTAACTTAAGTTGTTTGAACATATTTAACAATATATTATAAACCCATACAGTATAATAGGTTATAGTATTTTATTTTTAGAAGAATGAGTAAAACTGTGTTAATTCAAATGCAGAATTCTACTCATCAATTCACATAACATAAATTCAAGCTTAGAAAAAGTCAAATGTTTCAATCTCATTCATTTCATTTTGACATGTTTGATGGCAGTAAAATAAATATAAATGACCATCCTTTTGGTTTGAAATGTGATGATTTAGAGTCAATAGTAAAGGGTTAACTGTTTATCATAATGGTGAACAATGTGAAACTACATTTCTTATAGAGATGAGAATGTAATAGTTACTAACTACTCATTTGGTTTTTTTCTTTATTGATAAAGTTATTCCATCCAAAACTAACAAATGTTCCACAGTCTAACCTCAGAGCTGTCATGGCTCCTTTTCTTTGGCTTATATTTATGTTTTGGACAGGAATATTAAAATATTATAATGGCATTTTTCTATTGTTA